>NC_134038.1:33678963-33808963 GCF_965140245.1 Athene noctua
AAAACAAAAAAAATCTTTTCTCACGTGTATATAATCACAGTACAGATGCTGTCATGTATTTACTGTTTCTAAAATGTATTCTAAAATTTCCACAATGTATAAAATATTATCAATATATTATCCTGTTATCTGCAAAGATTGGAGAATACTGCAGACAACCGACCCAATACAAATCAAAGAAATAGGTAGAGAAAATAAAAAAGCATGAATCAGTTAGGACAGAGACTTAATACAATATTATCTGGAAAGATCAGAAATGTAGAAAATGAAACATGAAATATTTTTAAGGCAAGCATTTGAAAGGAAATAACTTGAAATATATGTTTAATGAGAGAGAGAAAGCAAGCTACTGTCTTAAGAGAGCTCTAGGACTCTTCACATCTGAAACCATTGCCCACCATGCTGACCACTTTGTCTCCTTGTTTCCTTCTAATCCATATCTGTTCTTAATTCATTTCTTGCTTGCCACCTTGTTTTAGTTGTTTGGGCTTATTTACATTGTGGGGTCCTTGCTGAAAAGACTTTTCTTCTTGTTTGTCTGCTGCCTGGCATGAATGGATCTCTGCTGCTGAACTGAGTTTCTACGTACTATGATAATACGGCCATTAAATGGTAACAATTATTTGACTAATCACAGCAGTGAATTGGAAAAGTATTTGTAATAGAACTTAATTAACATTACATACTCAAATTATAAAGGCACCTTTGGTTTTGGTTGTTTTTAAAGAAAAGAGACACATTATGGGATAGCCTAATAGTCTTTCTCTTTGTACCCGGTGTAAACCAGCTATTTAACTTCCATTGGGTTTTGTGTCACTCAAGAAGCAGCACAGCCGAAATGCATGCTCTTTTGCAGGTTTCTTATTAGTAAAATCCTACCCAGAAATGGTTTGGACAGCACAAACTATCACAAAACTTAAGTCAGGTAGAGAAATACAAAATTAAAATTATTAAATATGTACAACATAACATGCCTTACTCTTTGCTGAAATGGGGGGACTTGATAACACTCTCTGAATATTTTGGGAGTATAAATCCAAGCAGGAGAAGAATCATTCATGGTGATAAACAGGGACTGAAACAGGAGTAATAGAACTAAATTAAGAATGGAAAAGTTCAAGCTGCACATCAGAGAATACTTTCTGGTGGTGTGTTAACAAATAGATCATCATAAAATGCTACAGAGCTCTTTTACCTCTAGATTATTAAAATATAAAAAATTATAGATAAATTTATTCCCATGTGATTTGTAAAAAAATGAGGAAACCTTTCAGGTAAGGAAAGATGTATCTCAGTTAGAAATGTAAAGTCAAAATACACATATTAAGCAGCAAGTGGAAAAGAAGACTTAGCCACTGCAGAACCCAAAGTACTGAAACTTGCTATAGAATACATCAGCTTGGTCAGGCAAACTGCTCTGGCTGCAATAGAACTCTACAAGCAGGTTATCATTCCCAGGTCACATACAGAGACTCACTGCTTCCTAATTTGACTTCCTCTGCTTTGCTGGCAGATGTGTATATATCATGGCTCTCTAAAAAGATTCTGTCTAGACAGTAAAAATAGATATTTAATAATAATGTGGTTTTCCTCACTTTGGTAGACCTTAATTAATATCACAGAATCACAGAATCATCTAGGTTGGAAAAGACGTTGAAGATCATCCAGTCCAACCATTAACCTAGCACTGACAGTTCCCAACTACACCAGATCCCTCAGCGCTATGTCGACCCGACTCTTGAACACCTCCAGGGATGGGGACTCCACCACCTCCCTGGGCAGCCCATTCCAACGCCCAACAACCCCTTCTGGAAAGAAATGCTTCCTAATATCCAGTCTAAACCTTCCCTGGTGCAACTTGAGGCCATTACCTCTTATCCTATCAGTTGTTACTTGGTTAAAGAGACTCATCCCCAGCTCTCTGCACCCTCCTTTCAGGCAGCTGTAGAGGGCGATGAGGTCTCCCCTCAGCCTCCTCTTCTCCAGACTAAACCCCCCCAGTTCCCTCAGCCGCTCCCCGTACGACCTGTGCTCCAGACCCTGCACCAGCTTCGTTGCCCTTCTCTGGACACGCTCGAGTCATTCAATGTCCTTTTTGTAGTGAGGGGCCCAAAACTGAACACAGGAATCGAGGTGCGGCCTCACCAGTGCTGAGTACAGGGGTAAGAATATGTCACATAAAGGAGGGCTGTTGAAGTGGTAACTTCTGAAAGGAGGGAAAAAACCCAACAAATGAGAGATGAGTGGGATAAACACATATTTTAACCTCTTACAGGTGTCACAAGAGCAGCATATCCAACTCCAACTTCAGTCTCTGAATAGACTCAATAGGAATATTTTTACAGAGTCCTCTTGGTAATTAAATTAAGACATGATAAGGGCATGGATAGCTACAAGATCTACATCTTGCAGAAAAGCAACTTTCTAAGTAGGTAAGAGAAAAAAAAAAAAAAAGCATTTATGATAATTGTGAAATGATCAACCAGTAACAACCAGTAAACTTCCAAAACTATGTTAACTTGGAATTCTAAATGAGAATATATAATAAATCTCAGAGGAGTTAGAGTTTTTTTCAGCCTCAATTACTTCCTCCAAACTGCTGTGCTTTCTTTATTTTTCTTTAGAACGACTATAAACCAGATAGCTCCTGTCCATATCCCAGTCTGTATGTCACACTAGCTGAAGCCATTAGTAATATTGTCTAGACTAGTCTCACACACACAGAGGTTTTGTGCAGGTATTAGTGAGGTATGTAAAAGGTCATTACTTATTAAAACAGTCACACTAATTTTGCCATATGCCGGTATAGCATATTCACATTCCTTTGTGGAAATTATTACGTTGCACTATTAATATGCTTACTCTGTCATGTCTTTTCTCTATCAATCCACTCATTGTTTTTATTTTCAGATAGTAAAGAAAAAATCAAACGTCATATGCTATAAATTATTTGCTTTAGTAGTCTGTTGCAGAATTTTGTTAAATCTTGGACTATACATCCTAAAAGCTGACACAGATCCAACTGTACACATTGAAAAAATTCAGATTTCAGTGTATAAACATGACAACATAGAACACCTTCCCACAGAATTCTGATAAAGGGCAGTATTATATTGTACAGCTCAGGTATGACTCAGCTTAAAGCGAAGTAAATTGATGACTTTTTTTCAGATGTACCTGAAGTGTTAAAACTGAACCTTTTCTGAACAGATAAAGCCTAATCTGTACAAATATATGTTAACTTCATAAGGTATAGTTGCATCCATACTAGAGAGCTCACACAGCTTTAACTTTGCTCAACTAGCAAAGGTAGTGTAACTTGAATACAAATAAATCCTTCCAATAAAGGTAAGAATGCATACTGAAAGCATAATGTCATATGCTTTCTCATTAGACTTCTGAATGACCTTCCTTATATGTTAAAGAGTTCAAGTAACAGAATAATAACTAACATAACTTCCCATGAGAAACCAAATGAGAAAACAAGAATTTCATACACCTGTGCCTTGAAATGTCTTTGAGAGAAAAGAACTGCTATTGAGCTTAAGCAAGGCCCTCAGATAAGAAAACTCCCAAGAAACAGGACAATTTTGATGAAAGTTTTATCAAAGTGAAGGTAGAAATTAGAAAAAAAAAAGGGAAATATCAAGCAAGCAATAAACCCGGGGAATTATTAAGAGCATAAAATTGATACCCGAAACTGAAGACAGTACACTAAAATCTTGGGTCCCAGAACTAAGAAAAATAGATTCTGGGGGAAAAAAAAAAAAAAAAAAAAAACAAAAAACACAACCAAAACCCACACAAACAAAAACAAAAACTCTATCAAAGAATAAAATCGTACTAGTGGTATAAGGGTATTAGTAGACAGAGATCACAGAATCATCTAGGTTAGAAAAGACCTTGAAGATCACCTAGTCCAACCACTGACTGACAGTTCCCAACTACACCAGATCCCTCAGCGCTATGTCGACCCGACTCTTGAACACGTCCAGGGATGGGGACTCCATCACCTCCCTGGGCAGCCCATTCCAACGCCTGACAACCCCTTCTGTAAAGAAATGCTTCCTAATATCCAGTCTAAACCTTCCCTGGTGCAATTTGAGGTCATTCCCTCTTGTTCTATTGCTTGCTACTTGGTTAAAGAGACTCATCCCCAGCTCTCTGCACCCTCCTTTCAGGGAGATGTAGAGGGCGATGAGGTCTCCCCTCAGCCTCCTCTTCTCCAGACTAAACCCCCCTAGTTCCCTCAGCCGCTCCCCATACGACCTGTGCTCCAGACCCTGCACCAGCTTCGTTGCCCTTCTCTGGACACGCTCGAGGCATTCAATGTCCTTTGTGTAGTGAGCGGCCCAAAACTGAACACAGGAATCGAGGGGCGGCCTTGAAGATGAAATATATTCAACAAGTATTTCTGTTCAAAATTATGAAAAGAAACAGAGGCAGTCTTTACACTATAAATATAAAATAATTGCTGAATAGTACTAAAGGATTTTTATTACCTAGGTAACACTTTTTTTTTTTTTTTTTACTGCAAGGCTGAACATAATTTTTACCTAGCCTTATGGAAAGGCAGGCCAAGAAAATTAATTTTAGCAGTCTGAGTCTTCCACTCTTCCACAAAACTGTGAATGTAATCTGTCAACAGTGTTGGACAAAAGAAAGAACAAAAAAACCCTAAAAGCAAAAACTAGTCCAGGACTCAGCCAATAAAGGAGCAAATAATAAGCTATCAGTAATACTACTCAATATTTATAGAACAGACTTAATTTCATTGTCAGAGCAGTTCCTACATTTGGTTATAAAATTTGATAAAGTTAAGTGCTTTTCTCTGGCTTTATCCTCTTCCAGAGAAATCTTAAGCAGACAGATAATAATTTTTCCACTTCCATGAAATGTTTGTGGCAGAGAGTAATTCTTGGTGCCAGGTTGATACCCCTGTTACTTAATATTCATGTAAAAAACTTCCAGATACTTTACAAGACACCAAACTGTTTGAAGAAACTATATAATAATAGCTAGAACTGAACAAGTACAGAACTTAATAATTAAGAAACAATGGATATATGTCTACCAACATTTCATCTGAGATACATACTAGATCTTTATTCCTAGATTCTCATCAAGAAAGTAAATATAGTACCATGCGATTTGTAATGTGTCAATTTAAGCGAATTATTGAATAAGGTAGAAGAAGCCTGTCACAGTAAATGTGTCATTGCCCAGGAAAAATCCTGTTTTCTACTTTCCCACTGTGGTTCTGGGACCTCATGTTTCCCAAGAACATGACACATTCTTTCTGTCTCAGCCCAGCATGCTGGCAATAGGTTGCTAGAAAGCAAAAGCAATTTTTTGAAAGAAATTTTAGTTTAAGATGCCTTTATCTGACTGATCCTGATCCTGCACTACACTCTCTTCACTTTGTCAGTCCAGGTCCTACTGTGGACGTGTGATGAACTGGATGGGAAAACTCACTGGTTTAAAAATATAACCTTCTTTCCATGGTTGAGCCCTCTTTTCAGTACATGATGTAGTACCCCATTTCAAGTCCACAGTTATACCAGGTCAACAGAGGCAGCAGTGAATTGGCATGAAGCTGAGGTCTGTGGGGGTAAGGAAAGTGAAGGAGTAAATAGAGGAAGCACAAACAGAAATGCCATAATTTCAAAAGCCACATCTGTGGCTTTCCCAGTCTGAATCCATATGCTGCAGATCCACTTCATCAAAAGATCTGACTTGAGCATTCCTGTCTGCCTGAAGTGTGTCTAAAATTTAAGCGTAGAAATTTATTTAGCTCACCATTTGGACTGGCACTATTTCTGTCAAGTCACTTTGCAGACTGAAGCATAATGCTATGTGCAAACTAGGCAAATAGCGTGTGATGTGTCACCTGATGAACTATCGTGCAAATAAGCAAACACAAGTGATGCCAATGGACTTCACAGAGTGGAGCAGTTAATAATTTAGCAGTGAGGGTAGATAAGCACCAGAACAAACGAGCACTAGATCCTCTCTATTCAAAAACATGCATTTCAGGATCTCAGGATTTTTGTTTCTTGCCAGAAGCAGAATATTAATCTATCCAGCCATAACTATGTTGCAGTCACATAGCTGTGCATACAATAACTATGATCAGGGAGATCAAAGGTTTCTAGATATTCTGAAAGCTGGTTTGAGTAACATTATCCATATCATACTAAAAAGTATAAGGCAAGATACTAGAGAACTACTATCATTAATACTAGGGGAACAGTTAATCAAAGTCTGTACTATTCTCTCTGTAGAAATTGTATATATAGTTTGTTCTAGGGCAGGTATTTTCTATCAAGAATAAAACTTGATAATTTTTATTACATATCAATCTGAATGTACAGTACACCTCATTTGTTTCAGGGAGAAAAACTGTCTGAAACTGAAAAAGAGGAAAAAAAAAAAACCAGCAATAATAGAATTGGGACCAAAGAGGTAGAAACAGTAACAACAGTAATAAGCTGCAAGTTGTAGAAACAAGTATTCTAGATTGGAAGCTTTGAATGGAAGAGTCTACGGAGTTAATATATGCTTTATGTAATATCATATATGATCACTAATGTATCACAAAATGAAATGGAAGCAGCTGAAAGCTATGACATGCTGCAAAAATACTTTGAAGATACTGATATAGATGGATAATATAAATCTTTCACTAAATGTATCTCTCATAGCATAGGCAATATCTTTGTGAATTTCATAACAGCAAATTAAAGCAAGATGATAGTCAGTGAGGTTTATGAATTATTATACCATTCTTCCATATTCAGTAATGATCCCACTAACTTAAAATATAACTATGATAACACAAATTTATTCACTGAGAAGCATTAAAATTCTGTTAAATCACTTCCAAAAACTATTTAGGAAAAAAAAAGAAAAAAAAAAAAGAAAAAAAAAGAAAAAAAAAGAAAAGATTTGTCTGATTTTTAAGTAAGTGATTTTGGTCTGTGCATGTTAATAACATACCTGAAATTCCCCTAAAATATCTACCTATTCTGTACTTAAATTCAGCAATGCCAGTTTAAGGAAATTGTGTATGTGTGTTTTTTGAATTGTCATTGGAATGAAGAGTCAGGATGAAAATGCCAAACTATGTTTTAATGAATATACTTTACCTGTTTCTCCTCACAAAACCTACTCTTCATCTTTTAATATATCCCTGATATTTAAATGATCAAAGCTATAGAGCAGTACTGCTGTCAGAACAGTATAACACTACTACAGTCTTTAGAAAAACAGGTTTTCAAACAGTAGTTTAAAAAAGGTTGTATCTTTTAATGATTTTGTATTCTTTTTCAAAACCAATGTACTTCAAAATGAAGTTTGCATTTCATAACGTTTTTCCCAAGTTGTTTTTAATAAGAATTAAATTAAGGAAGAGTTTCCTACTATTAGCAATATCTCTGATAGGTACAATTCTTCTCTCTCAGCACCATTTCCATTGAAACTCTTCCATGGAGCAGCAGGCTGCAATTTCTGCATCTGTGTTGTAATTCTACTGTAATTCTTGCACAGAAGCCTAGTCAATCAACCCTGTCCTCCTCATGCTAGCCAACTGTCCCTTTAATACAGCAGCAGAATTCAATATGAATTGAATGAATAGAATTGCAGTGCTAGGGGGACAGTCAGCTACTACAGAGAGACAGGATTGATTGACATTAAAGCATCCATGGAAGAGTTATAGAAAAATTACAGCAGAGTCACTGAAACTGCACCCTTCACTCCTCATGAGAGGGACAAGAAGCTACAAGAGAGACCATTAATAAATAAATCTGCCTTCGAACTAAAGCTGCATCAAAAATCATTTTTTCTGTATCCCCAACTTCAATTTGTGAGCAGCTTTTATTAACTATGTGAAAATTGGTTGTGACTTCAATTCTACAGCGGTTACAATTCTAGAACCGTTTTAATTCAAAGTCAGATGTTTTTTTTTTATTATTATTTTTATTTAAACCAGGGTGTAGCTTTCCTAGTTCATTCTTCACCTTTCTCACTATTGACACAATTGGAAGAATATGGGACATATTGAATTTTTAGGGGGTTTTAGTACCAGAACAGGAATATATGTAATACTATTGCAAGATAATTTTCAGTAAGTACAGTTTCTATTTTTCTGTTGCAAAAATCTACATTATTGTGTGGATATGGTACTAGATATTCAAATTGTCTGATTATATTTTGTTTTAATCAGTAGAGAATCTGAATATATTAAATTTAACTGTATACTAATTTCTTCTCTGTAGTTAGTCTTCCTCCAGATTTTACAAGTTTATAGTTAAGTTAAATTTGATAAACACACACTTTATTCTTTCAATCTGGTTGTATATAGATTATTTAGCTAATTTTTTATTTAGATATGAGCGTTTTATTAAAATAACAGAGATGGGTGTGTCTTGGTAGCTTGTGCCAAATTGTGCCTAAAGCTGAAATTCTTTCTAGTGGGATGGCAAAATAAAATGTCCCTGGCAATATATAGTGATGATCAGACTGTAAGTACATGTGGGGTTTTTTTAAGTTCCCTTTTCTTTTTATGCTTTCAGACTTACTTTGTGGCTTTGTCTTGCTTTTCTGACAGCTCTTATTAAAAGACAGTTACCATGTTTCATCATCACTAAAAAAGTTAGCATATATAAAACACTTTCTTTAACTACTGGTTTCCTCATGACTACTATTTCAAAGTCTTTATAGACAGATGGCTATTGTAACATGAGTTTCTCCAGATTCACCTCTGCAGCTGTAAGTTCTAGAAAGATTTTTTAATGAAATTTGCAGATTTTGAAAAACAAGTTGATCACTTTTATTCCACTATGAAGGCTGATGGAGATATTTTATCCGACTTAAACCATATGGAGAGAATGTTTAGGTTTATTTTTATTTTTTATCATTTTTATAATTATCTGTAATACTAAATCTTAACAAAGAAGTTCATTTGAACTGATAGAATATTTTAAATGATGTTACAATAAATCTACTTAAGAGTTTTGCAGTTTTCCAAAACAAAATAGGTACAGAAACTCCTTTTCTGAAGTCGGTTAACATAGAAAGGAAAAGTAATAATAAAATCATTCATGAGATCATACTTTATTGATCTAATCAGCTTAAAACTGTATGGATTTTTATGTGGCTACATTTCTATTTTATCTAACTGAAACAAATGTCTAAAAAATGTATGAATTATTAATGCTTAATTTTAACATTGTTTGGGGTTTTTTCTTATAGTGAGCTCAATGTAACAAATCATCCACTTCAGGCACACAAATTACATAAATCAAGAGATAAAATAATTTATATGAATAATGTGGCTCAAATATTTCCTTTCAGTGCTTAAAATCAGTTCTATGTTCTTCCAAGTACTAAGTGCAAAAGGAAGTGGACCAGAAGAAGAACAGTTAAGGGAATCTTCTGGCTTGTAGAGGAAACAGTTTGTTAAAGATAAGACTACTCTCTCCTTGCTTTTGTGTCCCCAGAGAAGAGGAAAAAGGAAGATCACAAAATTGCTCCTACTTGCAACTGAAGACTTAAGATGATAAAGAATGGTTTGTTGAAGACTAGAGATAGTGAATGTTAGGCTTTTCCTTTGCTTGTTTGGCTTTTTTTTTATTCAGAAAAAATGAAAAGATTCAATGCTGCAGGAAGTAGACTTACATCTTTTATCTGCCTTCCCATTTGACAGGAATACGAGAGTTGCATTCTGCCCTTGACACACAGCAGGCAAGGCATCGTCTGGTGTTCCCAACTGTCATACACTCTTGGCTAGAGAAAAGGAAACCAAGCTGAGAAGTAGATGTAAACTACTTGCTTAGGGAAACTCCTTGGTATAGAAATAGGCAGTCATGCAGCATATGTTCTCAACTTTACTACTTCTGTAATGCACATCAATGTCTTCAGACTGAACATTTATGTGGTCTTCAGCAGTCTTGTAATGCTGGTTCTGTAATCCTTCCCCTCTGGGACTCTTTTCCTTGGATATCCTTCACCAGACAGTGGCTTTTCAAGCAAGATAAACACAATTTAAAGTACAGTACAATTGTTTATTGGCTAATGTTAAAAGAACAAGTGTCTGGAACTAATACCTTCTAGACCAAGCATTAATTTGCTCGCAAAGCCCAGTGAGACAACCTGTGATCAGGCAGTCATCTGCCAGGTGGGGAAAGGTCAACCTCCTTTGCTGTTAGGAATACATTAATCACCATCAACCTGTTCTTTGAAGGGCTTTTTAATGTTTTATACTTTCAGGTAAGCATTTGTCTTGAGTCCTTGAGCTGTTAATGACCGCTGTCTCAACAATTACTCTACTGTCTATTTTTTTACCTTTTTTACCTTACATAGTTATAGCTTGTCTACTTTCCTGTGCTACACCAACATTTCTTCAGTAAAACTGAGTCAAGACCATGAAGCTGTGCAACACCAACAAATCCTCTGTTTAAAGTACCCATCTCAAATCAGAAGAGATGTAAGCATCTCTTTTACTGATCCCCTTTTAGGGTGGAGAAGGTGATAGAAATAAACAACAGTACCAGATCTCTGTAAAATGAACATAGAAACTATTAAGTATGGACTACAGAATAAATTCCTTTTCCTACATCTGAACCTCCTAGTACAGATTCTGTACTATTTGCTCTACTGGAGAGTAGGGCTGCTGTTCAGGAGGACCTTGACAGCCTGGAGAAATGGGCTAACAGGAACCTCATGAAGTTAAGCAAAGGTAAGGATAAATTCCTGCACCTGGGCAGGAATAATCTAGTACAGGTTTAAAAGCAACTTTGCAGAAAAGTCTATGAGGGGCCTGGTGACAAGTTTAACACAAACCATAGGTGTGCCCTTGTCTACAAAGAAGACAAACAACATCCTGGACTGGATTAACAAGAGTACTGCTAGAAGATAAAGGGAAGTAGTACTCCCCCCGCCTTGGCCTTTTCCTCACTCTTTCAACACTTGTGGAACTAAATCTAGAGGACTGTGTCCAGTACTGAGCTTTCAGTAAAAGAAGGATGTTGATGTACCAGAGAAAGTCTAGTGTAAGGCCACCAGGTATACATGACAGAAGAGAATAGGCTGAGAGAACCGGTATTTTTTATTCTTAAGATCAGAAGGCTTATTAGAGATTATTCAGGATACTCTTTTCCTAGTTGGAGGGTATGAAGAAGATGAAGCCAAAAACTTCTTTAGAAAGCATGGTGATAGGATAATAGAAAACAGATGCAATGGTATCATGGGAAGTTTGAAATATATTTAAGGAATATTTTTCTTTTATCACAAATTTGGTCACTTACAGGAACAGATTGCCCCTTTTCCTTGGAGATATCCTTGAAGATATTTTTTCAAAACTCACCTGGATACAGTCTTTAGCAATCTACTCTCATTGAACCTCTTTGAGCAGAAGGTTGGACATGACTTCCAGAGGTCCCATTTAACCTAAATTGTTTTATGATTCTATGACACTTTACAGAATGGAGTGCACTGGAATAAGTATCTGTTGAAGGTGACAAAGTGAGATGATGGATATACAGAAAGGGCAGTGAGAAAGGTCCTATAAATTTTTTAGGGACAAACAGGAAGATGAATTTGCAAAGGAAATAAAGTAGTCAACAAAATAAAGCTGTGAGAGGTGTAAAGGAGGCAAAAAGACATTAAAAGTTACTAGCTTAAATATATCTGTTTACATTTCCATGTCATCAAATATTTTTCCATGTTATTTTAACAAACAGTTTCTGCACATACAATATGGATAGTAGATATAATTTCCCCATGCATCCCCGTGATTCTTGGAACCTCCTAGATGCATTCTACATTACTTATTTAATTCTACAGTTCTCAGGTTCTGACAAATGCTTCCTCCTCAACCCTGGATGGATCTTACATAGCTTACATAGAAAGAAAGATCACTGTTGAGAGACAAGGTATTGGTCTAAACAGGTCTGCAAGCTCTTGAGACCTGGAAGACTGTCTTACTGGAAAATCTGAACAAGTTCAATGTTGTCACCCATATTCTCTGTCTAAAGAAAGCTGTTAAAGAACAGTTTGTTTTAAATCATACCAAAATCATTTTCAGCTCAGGAAGTTGCTCAGTGATGATCTTGATGATAAAAGTAATATCATGTGGAGAAGATCTCAGTGTGACTTAGGCTAGCAAGGAACATTAGCCTTGTTCTCTATGAAACAGAATGTTGTAGAAATATGACCTCTTCCTATTGCGGCTTTGGAAAATGTTCAAAGGCAGAACCAATATTTCTTTCAAATAGACTACCAGAAATCTTATGTTCTCTGGATCAGTGTCATTATTGTCTTTCTTTTTGACTTGACTTATATTGTTTCAACTCAGCCTAGAATAAGGCTGTTTGGTTTTTCTTTACACATTCACTGTATCAAGCAAATAGGAACAATAGCAGCTTTCCTGTCATGTCATAAAATAAATATTCTATAGAAAGCAAATATTCTTAAAATGCTCTCATCACTGTAACATATTATTCCTATCAAATTTGAATGATGTTCCTAGCCACACAATTAAGTGACTTTTATTTCCAGGTAAGTAATATGAGGTTGAGTATACATGACTGAAGGATCTTCATTTTATTGGTCTAGTCATCCTTCTGACACTGTATTTCTGCTTTGCTTCTGAAGCTGCCAAGTGTGTTGCATGGTAGAGAAGAACAGCATAACATTAACAGCTGATGATGATCTTTTCCATGTATGTATGAAGTAGAAGCCTATCAGAGGTAAAGTGAATCATGAAAAGTACTTGCCCAATGACTGTTACCCATACAATGTAATGACTAGTTGGTGCTACACAACCCAATATTAACTGCCCTCCAAAATTTTCTTTACTATAAACTTTTATATAAGTCCTTAAACAATGTAGAACATTATTAGAGATAAGCTAGTGTGGAGTATGTCAGTGTTGTATTTAGAAGCAGTATGACTATATTTGTATAGTCCTTCACCGAACTACACTGTCTGAGAATCAAGCCTCATTAGCCCAGGCACTGCACTGCATCAACAAATCTGTACTGGCTGTGGTAATCCGAGCTGGTATCGCTATTCACTGTTGTGCCATAGTATGTAAATGAATGAACTCTGGCTGTTTGCTTCAAGATGTACTGAAAATATGTATCTTGTGGATTCCAACAGTGAACAGAGAATCATCACACACTAGGAAAACAGCAGATCATCAAAAATGATTAGTTCAAAGCATACTGCAGAAAAAAATCCTAACAGTGCAATTATTATTTTGAGCAAGCATGTATAAGCAAGTATTAACTTCATGAAGTTAATACAGAGAAGAACACCTTACCTGTCACAGAACATTCTCTAAATAAACAACAAAAAAGATAAGAAGTCCCTACAGCTCTAAGATGACATGATGTTAGAAGCATTTGTTAGAGAAGCAACAGAGAGAAGGGGTAATAACCTGAATACTGTGTATGTGAAATAAGGCATAGAAAGAAATCAGAAGAAAATAATATACAATCATCACTCTCAAAAATAAAGTATGTTGTAGAGGCGATGGCAAAGTTCTTTGTGCATAAGCACCCAAACCCTGCTGAAAATACTGAAGAGGTATGATGTTCTTAGGTTTAGATTAGATATATTTGTGTTTGCATATCTTACCAGTGTTTTGCCCTCCTGCTGCTACTTTTAGTGTTCTATTCTTATATTTACCTTCAACTTGAACTGGTTTTCAGACTAACTGCAAAGGATGTATTTTCTTCTTTTCCTCCACAAGTATAACTCTCTAAAGAGATACTGGCCTGAAGCCCAGAAGTAACACTACAGCCCTAGACTAATAAATCATTATTAATCAGATTGTTTGTATCACTATAGTAGTGTTAATTTCCTTTTAATATCTTTGTGTCAAGAGAACTCACAGTAGTTTCTTTCAGCACTCAGGTTTTCCTAGTTTCATCAGCTGAATTCAAAAGATAAATATGTAAGGGACAACCCCCCACATATGCAAAATTTGAGTTTCCAGGGTATTATTATTTGATTCAATTTTGAACTTCTGGATTCAAAGTGAGATAACCTTGTTTTGCAAAGCATTCTTTTTAAAGAAAATCTAAAACTACACCAAAAAATTTCTCTTTTATAGATGCTTTTTCAAAGAACAGTTGCTTGTAATCATAATTCCTCTGTGTTTGTCATGACATTAACAATCTTGAGTTTCACTAATGCTGAAAACACCTTTGAACTTTACATCTTCTCAGGTCCTTCTCTCTGTTTCTCTTTGTATACTCACATATTCAAAATATTTATTGAAATTTTTTGTCTTCAAAATATGTATCGTGTTTCCTTCTACAGTAAAATAAATGAAGTGGACAACAAAAGGGTATATGAAATCACTGAAGAGATTATATCCTAAAATAAATCAGAATATTTTAAGAATAAAGTAATGAATCCATTTCATTATTTCTTGCAATGAGAACAGCAATCTGAACATTGGGAAGTTCAGAATGTAATGCATCATGGACTTCCATATAGAGAGCAGAAAAGCAATTCTAATAAATAGGCAGATCATATAAAAATGATTTGTATCAATATCTATCAGTCTGAACTCTGACAGTAGTGCACCCACTGTTTCCCCCAAAGTAGGCAATAATGAAAAAGTGTCTCTTCCATTTATGCATTAATTTCAGGACTGATTGCACCTAACCACATTGAATCTGTCCACATCCTTTTCAAGCATGGCAACTAATGATCACAATTCCTGTCATGTAGATCAGTGCTTCAACATCCGGTTGGAAATTGTCAACTCTGCATACTACAAATCTATGTTCCGTCAATATTACAAATGGATAAGTAGGCAGGTGCCATTTCAGAACTCTTCTCATACTGCTTTAAGCTGTGCTGAGCCATTTTGTCAAATAAAGCTCAAAAATGTGCTTGCCTGAGCTCAGAAAATGTTTGCCTGCATTTTCTTTATAATACACAGCATTACTTTAGTCCATTACTGGTTTTATACCCTGACTCAATTAAATTCAAAGTTCTATTCATGATCTACAATGCATATAGCTGTATAGACATTTTCCTTTGAAAAATACCTATTCAGTCCAACTTTGTACTTTTCAGCACGGTACAACTTTAAGGTATAATGTCCCAAACTAAACTACTGGAAAAATATCAGAGCTGGTTTTTGCGTTAGCTTTTCAGTTAAGCAACTCATACGTAATGAACATCTTATGGATCTTATTCAGATCAGACTTAAAAATTTTCTTTTCTCTCACCTCCTTCATTATTGACTTCTTAACTAAAAAAAAAAAAAAAAAAGAAAAAAGAAAAAAAAAAGAGATTAGACTGGGGGAAAAGACAACAAAAAATGGAAAAAAATATACATCTGGTATAAATGTGGGAGAAAAATGACATTTACAACATAAACTCTACACTTTAATTATTATACAGTACTTAAATGCTACAATGAAGTAAAAGTTGATCGATAAATTGTATAGCATTAATCATGTCAAATAAGGGACATTGCAGACAATCTAGAAAAGGTCAGTGATGATTTACTTACTAGAGTAAAAATATACTTGACAACAGAATGTTAGTTCTTCTGATGATAACACATTAAAAAGTTAGAGAAGGAGAATGAATGCTGTCAAATTAAGCAAGAGTACTTACAAACTAGGAATGACAGAGATAATCATGCTGACATCAAAACATGTGCATAAAATAACATCTACTGTTCAAAAGTGTGAAGAGTTTTGTTTGTAATGAATATTTTGACAGATATGTCATATGGGTTTCACCTCTCCTCCAAATTTCCATTTTATTAACCCAAAAGAACAAATGCAATGGAAACATTTTTGGTAGTACAGTAAATGCATGTATATGTGCATAAATATTTTAAGATATACATGTGCTTTCGGAGTTTTACTAATGGTTAGGGAGTATGTGGTCTGGCCTTTTGAGTCTTTTCTTATTTGTTTAATTTGTTAATCTCCTACCTCTGGTTTTAAGATATCCCCCATAGGAAACTTCCATTGAATTTCTATTTCCAAAAGATGTGGGATAGTCTTTAGCTGCTTAAAAGATGTTGATATAAGCCTCATAACCACAGTATGAACAAGTGCCCTTTACGGGTCATGGATTTTTCATGCAGAGAAGTAAGGTCTGTAAATATTTTTATTGTTTTTTTCCAGATAGAAAAAATGTGTTCTCATTTCTATGCATTTTGATTTGTGATATGATTTGCTTCACATTATACCAGTTGCAACCCACTGCAAAACCTGTGTTTCATAAACAGAACTCAACACCAATTCATTTATACATATATATGTGTGTGTGTGTGTGTGTGTGTGTGTGTATTTATGCAGTCTCACTGTCTGACCCTATAAAGTCTGTGGGTGATTTGATCCCTGCCAGCACCCATCCTTGCCTTTTGCTGACTGCCATCTTCTGCAAGATGGGGACAAAATACAAGGAAGGCAAGAAGGTTCATGGAGCATGTTAATGACAGTTTAACAAGAAAAGCAAAAGTTGTGCAAGAAACCAAATCAGAAAAAGGAATTATTTCAGTGTTCAGACATCAGAAGGTAGATGTCTAGCTCATTCCTGAACATGCAACAGTGGCTTGGGAAGATAAAGATCACAACCACAAGCTTTCCTCTTCCTGCTCCTTTCCCTGATATTACTGAGCATGACAGCATACAGTATGGAATATCCCTCTTGTCTGTTTGGGTCAACTGTCTCAGCTATGTCCCCTCCCAAACTCTTGCGCACCTCTAGCCTACTTATTTTGATGGGGTGTGAGGTGCAGAGAGAAAGCGTTGACACTATCTAAGCACTGCTCAGAAATAGATAATGGATTGTTGTGTTATCAACACTCTCAGCCACAAAGGCAAAGCAGAGTACCATACAGGCTGCTATGAATAAAGGTAACTCCATTCGAGCCAGTATCAGCTCAAAATCTCATTTCATACTTGCAGATATATTGAAAGAGGCAAATTTTTTATTGTCTCCATCTTTCAAATCCTTACCATTTTGCACAAAGAGAAAATTTTGAGACTAGGTCAAAAGAAAACCTAAAGATAGTACTACACCATGAAAAAGTTGCCAGCTCTAGTCAGTTTTGACTGGTAATGGAAACCAGAAAAAAAATACAGACTACAGGAAGAGGGAACTGTACTACTGTATTTGGTCAGGGTAGTGGAACAACCTGATCAAGCCTTACTTTCTTAATTACCTTAAGACCTTCTATCTACTAGCAGAAACAATAGAACTAGAACTACATAAGTACATATGTAAATAGTAGTAGTATGTTTAAATTTTACTGTTAATATATAATTGTTTAACATATGGAGAGCATATCAGTCTTTAACAATACCATGATCTTTCTGGCCATGTTGAAAAGTAGATGGACGTTGCATGTTCATATAAAACAATGCACAGAGGAGTTTTCAGTAAACTGCCAGTGTGAATTTTGGGACTTTTCTGTTGACACTATTTGAAGTAGTACTATTAGGTTTGTGTAATGTAGTCTTTCAAAAATATTTTCATATCATTTAAATTTAGTGGACTTCTCTGTGACTCTGGAAAGACTGCAGAACAGTTGATGCAATTGACATTGTGATGACTACCTAAGAATTATCACTATATAGTAGAGCATAAAACTCTAGAATCACTTCTAGAATCATATGTATTTACACTTGTTAAATCTCAGACTTTCAATGACAGAATAGGTACTCTTGTATACTTTAATGTAAAGACGGTAAGACAAGACAAGAACTGAGCTTTCCAACCAAATCTGGAATTTGTTATTTTCTATCAAGTGCATCCTTCCACTATACTACAAAACCATAACAATTCTGTCCCTTATTGCCAAGCCCCACAGCTTAGTGGAGAGCCAGTACCTCAGAATAAACCACCACCACAACAACAGAAGTATTTTGAGCAATACATGGGAATGATTCTAAGAGTGATCATTAAAACTACATTACAACATGGTCTTATACTTTCCTCTCTGGCAAAATGGAATCTCAGATCCCAGCTAAAGATCTATACTGCAGCTGAAGATGGCTTTTGGAGCTTTTATGCATGTTTGGAGGAAAGGAATAATAAATGAGTCAAACCGGTCGTCAAAGCATTTTTGAACAGACCAAATATTAGTCAGTATCTAAATCAAGTTAATTTTATCACTGTTTAGTCTATTTGTAACAAAAAATATTCTGTAACATAATAAAAGAAATTAAAAAATGCCAACTGAATACAAACTCTTTAAAAGCAAAAAGATAGCCAATATAAGTATCAGAATATCATTGGAAAGTTATTTGATGCTTAAAACATATTTACAGAATGTTTCTGTAATTAGGTTTAGTAATTTTAAACATCTTTAATAATGAACACTTAATCACAAGTAAAAGTAATAAAATAATTTTTTACAAAATAAATATGGGATTTTGTAAATAGGAATAAAGTAAATTATTCTGCTCATGGTTTCTTGTTTTCTTGAACACTCAGGTATCAAAACCTGAAACAGAGTAAATAACTTACCTCTTTCCTTTGAAAGTAATTAAAGATAAACATAAAATACAGTCTATAACTGTCACACAAAGGAAAAAGTGGAAACAAGATTTCCAATAACAGAAAGAAGAAATAAGCTTTTCTATTATTAGAATTATGTCATATGTACATAGTACTTTCCTCTAATGTGAAGAGTCAACATCACTAGCAAAGTTTTTCCACTCACTTTAAATGTAGAATCAAAAAATATGTAGAAACATAGTGATAATGACACTTGGCAGTTCTCTGGATTTTTTTTTTTTTTTTTTTTTTTTGTGTCATATGGTCTTCAGTGCCCTTATTTCTGCTATGAGGATGGAGTATACAACTAGTTGATTCATTGTCACACAGAAGCCTATGTCTGAGCATTCTCATGCTAAGTAAAGAAGGTAAAATTTATATGTGCACAGCAAGAAGTTGAGCTTGAGAAAAAAAGAACAAAGGCTATGTTAATGTACAGAAATTCCAGCATCTTTGCTTACTGCAAAAATCCAGACATCTCTTCCCATACTTACAGAGATGTTGCAGGTGGTGAAACAGTATTTTCTTTGCACAGATGTGAGACATCAGCCTAATAACCCAACTTTCTTGAAGCAGTACTAAAGAATTCATAACACTAATTTTGAGGTTCATCCACAATACAGATAAAAGAATGTCTCTAGTGTAGCACTGGGGGATGCTTTGTTAAGTTTTAAATCAAATTGTTTGGGCTCCCGTCACAGGATAGCTGTTGAAATACAAAGTACAATGCAAGAGCTTTCTCCCTCCACCTTTTTTTTTTTTTTTTTTTTTTTTGAGGGGGAAGCTGTGATATGATTTACAGCTGCTACTGAACTGAAAATGCTCTGTATAAACTGCAGTAAGCTGCAGTTAGAGATGGAGTAATCTAGTTAAAATATAATTCAGATCTCTCTATACTACACTTTAATACTGCCATATCTTCAGATAAGTTGTCAAATACACACTGCAATGTACATCCACAGCAGACCTGCTGAAGTAAGGAAGACCAGGAAAAATTTAATGAAAGAAAGATTTGGAGAGAAACAACTGTATGGAGGGAAGTACAGCGCAGAAAATAAAACTGAGTAATTAAACTGATTAAATTAGTTGAAGAAAGGACAAATGTTCACTGCAAATCTATAAAGAAACTTGGTATAGTGTAGAACATAATTAGTACAGTTATCTTTATGAACCTCTTGAGAAACATCGAATAGCTTTTTTCCTACTGATTCAGAAGCAGTAAGAAGGCCTTGTCCTTTACCAATTGTTTCAGAAAACAACAATTTGTGTAAGTGAAAGAACAGTATGGTCTTCAGACCTACCAACCATAAAACTTTGAATTTATTTGAAGCATGGTTTTTGCCTGCTAAACTTTGTAGACAAAATTGTGAATGGTTCAGTAAAAAGAAAGGTCGATTTCTATCCCTGCTTTCACAGTGTCATTTAACGTGATGACTACAAGGACAATCAAGATATACATAACATTTTCAGAATGGGAACAACAACCCAAACTTCTCAATGCTTCTCCATGATACTCTGTCCTAGTAGCACATGTGTCTTGATCCCTCAGAGCAACTTCAGCCTGATACTCTAAGCAGAATGATGGGAGGGAGTTGTAACTGGGAAAGTTGGAACCACTGGAAATCTGATACTAAGTAATCAAATAAGACAAAACCTCACAAGTTGTTTTAAAAGAGGAAAATGAGAAAGGAACATGAATAAGGAGAGAAAAAAGCATAGAAATTATTGAAGAACCAAAGACACTTGAAATGCTGGGCTTTCAATGAAAGTGAATTTTCAACCAGAGAAATCAGAGTTTTTTGTTTTACTAAACAGTTAATCATCTTCTACTTCTCCATACTCAAATATTTATAAAGAGACAATAGTAATATGACAAGTTACATGGTTTTGTATTCTTTCCTAATTGTTATTTATATTATGATACACAGTCAGTAGTGATATTAAAGCCTTTAAAGGTATTTTGATTTGTAACTGTGCAATGCTTTCTATGGAAAATATTACACAGTGCTGTATGATGAAACAAAGTATTACTTTGTTAACACACACTTGCAGTTACCTTCCCATAATCTTACGTTCTTTTAAATTCTAAATATTCCTTTCTGAAGAAATTAAAGAGTCTTAGTGTTTATATATATATATATATATATATATATATATATATATATATAATATAAATAAATGTCCCCTTGCAGCCTTGGTAACATTTTTTCATAAAACTCAACCTTTGAACAAAAACCTTTGAAGAAAAAAAGAAAAAAATATGATAATTTCATGCAGCAAATCTTAGTGGCTATTATCTGATCGATCTTCCTCTAAGAAGTCCATTTACGTCTTACTCAATGAGTAAACAGATTCTCCACACTAAAATACACATGAGGTCATAGTCTGTAATTTATGACCTTGTGACTTATTTTAGTTTCTTATGGGTATCTAAAGGTGCTTGAATATCACTATGTGATATTTCCTTCTCACCTGCTAATTAAATAACATATTTTAGTAATTTTAACATCTCTTGGATGTCAAATGTGAATACTTTTTTTTTTTTTTTTTTCTTCTGCAGCACAGGTACATTAACAACATATGTATACTTACACGATTACTTTGGTTTGTCTGTTATATGTATATATACACATGATTATTTTAGTATCTCTTTTTAAAGATCTTTTCCTAAATCTAGCCTGAAGTCACTGAGCTAGACAAGCTTCAGTTTCTCTCACCATTACCAAACATTCCATGAAATCACGTTTCCTCAATCTAGATGGCTATAATTCTACAGGTTTTCATTTTGAAGCAAGGAATTTTCATGTAGCTCTCTACAAATTTCTTTAAATTAACCTGGAAAATAAAAGAATTAATGACGAACAAAGACAAAAATAAAGTAAATGAAAGCAGTAATTTCTAAAGTATTTTATATATAGAAATTTAAATGTGACATAAGCAGAAATGGTAGAGCGGCAGCACTTGCCCAAATACTCATACCCCTCATTCAGGTTGCTACTAAGTAGTATATATGATGTGGGTAACTTGAATGTCTCCTGAGATTATACCAAATTAGGAATAAATTATTCACTGTGATGCATCTTGGAGAATGGTTTTACATGACTTACAAGCAATAGTCCTGATTAAAGAATAATAAAGAGAAATGAAAGAAAGAGTCTTTATAGACATGTCTCTCAGACTCTTTGGACTCTTTTTTTGAAATTCCTGTATTTCTCTTTTTTTTTTTGGCACTCACTCAGAAGTGTCTTTATTAGTCTCTATTTTCCAACAATATTAGGGATGCAATGAAGAAAATGTGGACAATTTACCCTTAATTCCACTTTGTACAGGTATTAATGTCACTTCTACTTGTATGCATTTCAACCAACAATCAGCTTACTGGTGCAACTAAGGTATACCATCCTTTTAAAAGATAAAACTATACTTGAAAAAGCTAGAGTAGTTAGAAGATGTTTAAAACATATGGTCCTATAGCAATGAAAAGACAACAATATAATAGCTATTGATAAAGCAACAGTAACAGTAAATAGCAACAAGGAAACAAAACAACCTTTTTATTAGATATTATCTTATTCTGTATTAAAACAATATGTAAATCAATGTCCTGGTTTTTCACCCTGAAAATATATTTGACTTTTCTCATTTATAGTACAATTTTTACTATCTTGGTCGTTAACAACACTCTCCTATATGCAAAAATGCAGAAATCATGGAGTCCTGATGAAGAGAGTTTAAACTTCAGCACAGAAAAATATTATACTGCGATTACTTATGTGTCAACTAATGTTTGACTAAATCCAGTAGAAGCCCAGGCAAATATGCTCTTAAATATTTAATATATGCCACAAGGAAATGGAGTATGCCATTCTCCGCATCTTCTAGGCATTAGTCTCAAACTATTTTGTAATAAAATGTGAAATTGCTCACTTGTAAAACCATGACAATAGGATAAATGAAAAGAAATTCCATTAGAAAAATAAATAATTTTTTCACCTTCGACAGCAGCTATTTGTTCACAGGAAACAAAATCAAAAGGAACATCTGATAGAAATTGCCTATTTTAGACAGATACAGTCCATCCAGTTTAATATCTTAAGAAGTTATTCCTTAAGATTTCTTTGAGTAACATATACACAAAAAGGTTTACTGATAACACGATTGATAGAAAATTACTTATGAGTTAACATGGGACACTAACCCTACAAAATTCTGTTCCAGCAATCACTATACCAGTTAATCACTATTATCAGAAACAAAGTAACCTACTAGCCATTTGAGTAATTTGATCTAATTCGAAACTTTGATATGATAATACTACTGACTTCTAAATCAGTAATTGAACAATGTTCTCAAAAACATGATAACCAAAATCTGAACCAAGGTCAGTTAAGCCATTTTAGGTTAAAAGGTTTCTAAACATCTAAAATTAACTTTGTGAAGACTTTCAAAACATGCTTTTGAAAACTAGACTCAGATGAGAAAATCTGAGTTTTCCTCATAAACTTCAAAGACCATTGGTGTGTTGTAACTATGTTTACCACAGTATTCCTTACTTGAAAAATTAGAAATAACACCCCCATAGAGAAATAATACTAATTAAAAATTAATTTTTAAAATGCTGATGAATTCTATTTCGGCTATCAATTTAAGACACATGAGTAAAAATTCATTACAAAACTAGAAGTTAATGATTCTTATTGCAAAGGGGATTGAAAAAGACATACTTCTGAGGTACAAACGTGCCCTAAACTTTTTTAAATTTTACCTGACAACTTGCATATAGATGCAGTCATGGACATTGATTTGTGTTCACATACTCGTTTCCAAATGTGCATACTTGCATGGACAGTATATTAAGAGAAGAAATTCACAAGGAAAGAATGGAATGTCGTTCATTCAAAGTATTTGAATAAAAAAAATATTATGTTTTCTGCTATTTCTTCTGTCCATATGACCCCACCCCCCAAAGGAAAAAAAAAAAGAAATTAATCAAAAGTAACAATGGAATTCACAGTATCTTGTCTTAGGATAAAAGTATTTGCAAACAGAGAAGTATAGATATATTTTAACTTGCTTAGGTGGAACATAGATAAAAATTTTTAAGCACTATTGGAAAAAATTTCTAGACTGCTTTTAGGTTGTGAGATCTTGGAAACCTGAAAGGTTTTTGAAAAAGTAGAAACTAATGCTCCAATGATCTACTAATTCTCTGCTATTAATTTTTAGGGTCTAACAGTGTGATTCAGACAATTCCACCCCAGCAGTTACTCATCTATTGCAGTCAAACTATCAGAAAAGTTGATATCATAAATCCACAATAATTTGCATTAATTCTAATTACAAAGAAAAAATGCACTTTAATATAATTAATGCAAATTACTGTGGATGTAGTGTAAACACATCTTCAGTATCTGATGTATTGGTTTTAAGAGATTTCAAATATAATTGACAAAGGCGATAAAATAAAATATTTTTGTTCTGTATTAGGCTTCATATGACATTCTGAAAAAGAGGCTAAAATGATACAGAATCAACATGCTACATGTTTTCAAAAGCTAGATTTATTAAGACAATCTATGCTGGATTGTCATGAATTCTGTAACACTAAAGTCAAGAATGTATTAAAAAAAAATGTATGCTCTATTTTATTAGTTCCCATTTCAATCACATTTACTTAGACACGAGGTACTACTTAATTCATAAGACTTATGGCCTGCATTGTGTCACATATGAGTCTCAATTACAGTGTTTCTTCTGGCTTTATCACATATGAATGCATTAATATCGGCAGAATTAAGCAGTTTTATGGCTGGTAGTTAAAGACTTGCATGACTACATTAAAGGAGGCTAAGAAGTTACCATATTTCAATGTAAAATTCTTTCTAATGAACTCTTTACATAAGTAAAGATAATAAATAGAGTCTTCAGAAAGATGAAACCTTCCGTGTACCTTCCAAAGTTACTTACTGCGGTGACTGACTAATTTGGAAGCTTAATGGAACCAGTTACTCCCAGTAGCAATTTGCTTCTACTGGGGGAGAGTCAATATTCATAAAACAATTTGTGTTATGATACCTTGATAATCCTAGCTTTATCACAAGTAGCTATTTCAATTGCTTGATTTGATTTTCATTGGATATTTATCATTACAATAAATCATTCCATACTCTCAAGTCACCTTATTAGAAATGCTTATTCAAGTAAAAGACTAGCAATTTACTGAATTTTAAAATTTTTTTGTATACCCTAATGACTTTATATGTTGAAAACACTGGAAATTCAAAACATTTATCATAGAACTAAGTGAAAAATTTAATCAAAATCTTGTGTAGTATTTCCAGAGAACTTGTATGTAATAAACCTTCAAAAAATAAAACATGTTTGTATTCTTCAACCAGTATCGTTTTTCTTCCCAACCCCCACTCCCCACCCCCTCCCGCCCTTGAATGTTTATATGTTTTAAATGCAAACACTTCTCTACCACACAGCCCACAGGTTGCAACAAATTTCTGTTGAATACACTTTATTATATTCTCTCTGTTCAAGGCTCAGTCACACTCCAGAATTAATACACTACTTTAGTGAAATAGTACAGCAAATAATCCATCTCCATTGGTCCCTTCTGGTAACAGTAGGGTGGAAAACGAGTATTAGTCATTCTATTAATTCTTTTGCTTTTCCCACTTTTTCATCTAACCACATTCTCTCATCCTTCTTTTTCTATTAAAAAACCCCCAACAACCAACAACCAAATCCAAACTCCAAAAGAACTAATCACCTTAAATATAAACAATAAAAGACCCAGTCACAGGGAAAATCATATACTATTTTAACTTTTTTTCTCTATACCATAAATCATTCTTTTTTAAATCCTTGTCTTTATGTTTTGGATATTGTTCAGAGCGATGACCAGTATTTATGCCTGTGAAATATTTAGTGCACTTACCAGTAAAACAGAAAGAAAAATAAATAAAATAATTCTGTATCATTTACTTAATTGCTGAGAAAAGATAACTCATCAGATCAGATAATTTTTGTCTAAATTTGGGCATCTGCATTTAGATGATTATGTGTGACTGCATACCTACACTTCCATTACATTGAGTGGAGACTTGGTCATATGGTCATCTGGAGAGATTTTCGGCTCATCTGAAAACAGACTTTAATATTTGACTGGTTCAGTGTTTATTCAGCCCTTGATTCCACTCACTGACTTGATTATGTCTCCAATGACAATAAAGGGAATTTAGACACCTACCTCATATTCCCACCCAGAATGTGGATACCTAACATTAGAAAAGATTAATCCCACCTCCAAGACCTTAAAAAGAAGGAATGTTCTTTTATACTGACTAAATATTTTAAAAAATATTTCTTATGTTTGTGTTGAAAGTGAATTTTATACCTAATGTTACTTAAATCATGTTTCCTTATCCAGTGGAAAAACGTAAGAACATTCACTTATATTACTTCAAATACTAAACTTCAATTTTCTATGCTGTACCAAGGTTATTACCTGAGTACTGTGGTATTTTATCAGTTTTTCCACTGCACCACAGTCCAGCTGGAGAATTTTTAGCTGAGACTGCTCCTCTAAAATCTCCTCCTGTACATGGAAGTGTTTTTCCTGTGTCTGGCCAATCCCTTCTTCCAGTTTTGCTATGTGATTTTCATGCCTTTTAAGCTTAAAACCAATTTAGATTATATGGTATAATTTAGACAGAAAAACTTTCATTCCTGCCAAATCTTTATTTCTTTTTCTAGAAGTATCCCATTTAAATAAACATTTCATTATATTGTTCCACTGATCTCAATCCCTTTCATCTTTGCTTATTAATTACAGGGTGAAAATTATGAGCAATCAAACTACATTATTTTTTACACAGCTGTGTCAAGTTAAAAGTAAAAATAAACAAACAAATAGGCAATCCTCTATAAATACATATGCAAGAGAGGGGGAAGCATAGACAACTAGCTTTTTTACAGTTTACATAGCTGTATCTATAGAAAATTTATTTAACCCAAATCTCCAGAGCAGGCAAGAAAATTACTGAAGAATAAGACCAAATGCAAATATTGTCGGATTGTGTGCATTTATTTCCCTTCAATAAACTCAAGGTAACCTATTTCTTTTTTCAGGGAAAGAAAAACAAAAAAAGTAATTTCATTTTTTTCCTGTAGACTTTAACTTCATACACAGAGAGAGTCGTTGTAGAGTAGCTGGCTCCTGCGAGTTCACATGCTCATTTGCTTTCTATTATAGCTTGGTCTTCTTCACGTCCCTTTATTCAAATGGTATTTATTTTTTAATCTTTGCTGATACCTAAGACAAGATGCTTCACTATCCTGTACTCTAAAATCCTTATCTATAAAAATCCATTTTATAAAATTTATATAAATGCACACACATATCTATGAAATCCTAGTATTTTAAAAAATTTAAATTACTTTACACATTCTTGATAAGATATGAAATCTCTGAATGTAAAGTGCTAGATAAGAGTTAGATGTTGTTATCACCACAACCATTATTCATGCATTCTTTAAAATTTGTAGATTTTTTTCATCCAGGAATATCATTAGGTATTAATGCAACTACATGTATCAGTCCAAACTGAAGGTAACTGAAGTTAAATAGAAGAGTCACATAATGTCATGAAGCATTAGAACTTTTTTTTCAGGGACAAAAGAGTCAAAGTGCAAATGGTATTTCAAGAATATTACTGGAACTCTCTCTCAGTTTAATGATTTATAAATCAAAATACTACTTCATGTGAGTATTTTTATTTTTAAGTTTTTGTACTAATATTTTATGTCTTTACACATTACTAAAACTTATTAACACTTAATATTGGGCAGAGACATTTATAAGAGTGCGGGCTTTAAACATTTATTTGTCACTTTCTTGAACAGTTTCTGAAAGTAGGCCTGAGTAGAATAACAATTATAAACATTTAAAATTCACATTTTTAGAGTTTTCAACACACTAACTAGTACAAATTCAAAATTGGATGATGCCAATCCCTTTTTCAGCAGTAGGAAAAAAAAAAAAAAAAAAATTTGCCATCTTTTTGTATACTCTATGTGTTATGTAATCTGGAAAGTGTATTCAATAATTAGGAATGTTGACACATACCAGAAGTTGATATGGATTATAAATAACATGCTTTTCCCCTGAAAAGTAATCAATAAAACCCCATAATTTTTAAAAAATTTTATTTTAAGGTTTCCATTGAAAGGTTTCATGGTATATTGAGTTCATAGATTTAGGAAATTATTTTGTCTTTATCTCGAATTTCTGCTGACTCTGTATAAGACAAGAACAAGACATGTAGTCATCCACTTCAGCACTGACAAAATCTACTTCTGCTTCTCCACCGAAACAGTCTTTCACTCCATGTAAGCAAGATAAGCAAGTCCAGATGACCATAAAATTCAGCATGGTTGGCCTGTTGTAGAAAACCATATTGTTTTTTACCCAGCTGTGATGGGTTTATGAGTGGCTGGAGGGGTTGGTAGCAGGGGAAGGGGCTACAGCAGTGGCCTCCCAGGTGAGAAGTTTCTCAAAGTTCTCCCGGCTCCAAGTCAGACCCATCTCTGCACCAATTGAGCCAATTAGCAATGATGTCTATGCCTCTGTGAAAACATATTTAAGAAGGGGAACCTGGGAGGAGGAGTTGGAGTTGGGAGGAGGAGTTATGACATGTATATGAACACCAAGGGCAGTGGGAGGAAGGAGGAAAGGAAGGGGTGGGGGGTGAGCTGGTGCACAACTCCTTGTCCTCCATGGTGAGATGGCAGGACCACGGCCCCTGCCACCCATGGAGGTTGCCAGTGGAGCAGATGATAACCTGCAGCCCAGAACAGGTGACTGCACCTGAAGAAGTCTGGAACTCTATGGGAAGAATCCACCACTGTTGCAGTTTGGCACTGGGAGAATTGCAACATGCAGAGGTGACCCATGCCAGAGCAGTTCAGGAAGGGCTCTGGTCCATGAGAAGGAATCACACTGGAAAAAGGTCGTGGAGGACTGTCTCTCATGTGATAGTAACCACGCTGGAGCAGAAGAAGAATGTAAGGAGTATCACCCCCACCAAGGAGATAGAAGAGGCAGAACCGACAGCACCCACCATTCCCTACCCCATGCACCATTGTGGGGAAGGAGGTAGAGAAATCAGGAGTGAAGTTAAGTCCAAGCTGGTTTTGAGATGTGGTAAAATTTCCCACTGTCACATTCTGTCTGTTAAATGTTGTGTTAGAGTTTGAATTACAGTGATGTTCTTTCTTTTCTTTGTCTAAGGAGTCTGTCTTCTATTTGTGACCCTAGTGGGTGAATCATCCCTCCCTATCTTATCTCGATTCCTGAGCCTTTTGCTGCATGTTTTTCCTTCCCAGTCCTGAGAGGGAGGGGTGAGTGAGCCGTGGGGGGGTGCTCAGTTGCCCTCTGAGCTCAGATCATGAGTACAGGGGACATTAAGGACCTGAAGAAGAAAAAACTCAAAGACAAGTAATTCAGATCGAACATAGAGTTCTTATAATTCTAGGGATTTTCTTTATAAATAAGTCCCAACACAGTAAGTCCCGAGATCCCAACTCATCTAGATGACACTGGTTAGCTTCTGTAACAAAACAGTGTTATATCAAGTGTTATGTACAAGCAAACAGCATGCAATAACTTTTCAAACTTCTGGCTGGATTCTGTAAGGTTGTTATTTAAAACAGATGAACGTCTATATTTTTCCTAACAAATGGTATGCTCCTCTCATATTTCTGATACACTTCTTTTCTGGCAAAGAGTATTTAAAGACAATCTCTAAAAATGCTTTTCCCATGTATGAAGGTTTACCACTTCCTTAAAGTAGAGGTCACCGTCAATTTCTTACTGTGTCCAAGCAAAAAGAGGCAGCAAAATTAGATAAAATATCTCAGTACTTCTTCTGAAAGAGATATATCCTTCCCACTTCTTGGACTGTTTTAATAATAAAGATGTATCTTACTCAAAGAACAGGCAGTCACTCTGTTCCTGGTTTGACAGTGACAAAACAAACTGGTGGTAAAAGACAAACCAATATTAGGTGTATGAGTGAATATTTTCAATTGTTCTGTGAAAATTGATTAATTTATATTACATTAATCAAAGCAATCACGGTATCAATCAGCATATGAAAATGCTAAACCATTTCTTCTAAACTTCTGATGTGGTCTGCCGGTATGTATTTCTTCATATGAAACAAGGTGAAAGTAGAAAGTAGATTTATCTACTATGACAAATATTGCTTACACTGTGCAGTGATGCAATTGTCACACAAACAGGAAATGTCGGAAATATATAGGTTGAGTAGCGAAGAGATAATCAAACTTGTCTTCCATGAATGCCAAGAAATACTAGAATTTCCTAGTGAGGAAACAACTGTCAAATGGTCATAATGCACAGGCCACCTTCTAGAAGCACTGAAACAAGCAGATGAGGAAAAAACAGCTAACATCTGGCAGATCAATGAGATACCTCCGATTAAAATAATAGTCACACTTTACAGCTTTTTCAATAAAAGTTATTAGAGAAAAAGGAAGGGTAAGTAGCCCCTTTGAAAACGCTTTCAGTGAAGTAGGAGAATACATGAGAATGTAACTATGGGCTGCTGTGGTCAGCATCCCTTATCAGTCCTTGGGAAGTAAATGTCAATCCTTTATGATTTCTCAGTGAATCAATGCTACCAACAAACTTCTGATAATTGTACTTAAATGTGGCAACAGGAAAACTGAAAGGACTATGAACTACTGTTTTTTGCTAAGAATGAAAAAAACAGAAAATTTACTGTTATGTGGATTTATTGATCCATGGGGAGCTGACATTTCTGGAAGCCAAGTGTTAATAGTCAGTTAGGAAGACAGTTACAGATGAAAGGGGTTTTCATCCAAAATGGTAAGTGATAGATGAACATTGTGGTCATAATGGTCAACCATATTCAGAACTGAAGAAAAAAACTACTGAAATTCTTGAAAAAATAGGTATTTTTCCTTTTAGAGAGTTCTCTGTCAGCTTATTTGTCTAAACAGACCATTGGTTAGATTTAAAATGGCAATTCTTACAACCTTGTGTAAGAAATTCTTTGGCCATAAGAACCACTGATCAAATTTTGCTTCATAGCTGCAAACAGACAAAACAAAGCCACTGAAATTCCATTCATACTTGGTAGGAACTGAAGGGACTGCTATTAGATGTAGTCAACAATACTGTCTACCACAGAACATTCAAGTCTGGTGAGAAATCTATAATGACAAGGATGGACTTAATATTGTGTATTAGGTTTGCATGGCAACATTTTGGTAGTAGGGGGACTACAGAGCTGGCTTCTGTGAGAAGCTGCTAGAAGCTTTCTCTATGTCAAATACAGCCAATGCCAGCCACTGGCCAAGGCTGAGCCCATCAGCAATGGTGGAAGCACCTCTGTAAGAATATATTGGAGAACGGAAAAAAGTTGCTGCATAACAGCAACTTCAGCCAGAGAGAGGGGTGAGAATATGTGATGGAAGCAACTGTGCAGACACCAAGGTCAGTGAAGAAGGAGGGGCAGGAGGTGCTCCAGGCGCGGAGCAGAGATTCCCCTGCAGCCCGTGGTGCAGGCCATGGTGAGGCAGCTGTGCCCCTGCAGCCCAGGGAGGTGAACGGTGGAGCAGATCTCCACCTGCAGCCTGGGGAGGACCCCACAGCAGAGCAGATGGATGCCTGGAGGAGTTTATAACCCCGTGAGAAGTCCACACTGGAGCAGGCTCTGCAGAGAGAGGAGACCATGCTGGAGGAGGTTATTGTCAGGACTTAAGACTCCATGGGGGCCCACACTGGAACAGTTAGTGAAGAGCTGCAGCCTGCAGGAAGGACTCACATTGGAGAAGCTCATGGAGGACTGTGTCCCATAGGAGGGACCCCACACTGGAGCAGCAGAGACAATGACTGATGAAATGACCACAACCCTATTTCCCTGTCCCCCTGTGCTGCTACGGTAGCCCTCCACCCTCCTTCCCCACCCCTCAAAACTGGGAGTGAAGTTGAGCCTGGAAAGGAGGAGTGAGGGGGAGATGTTTTAAGATTTAGTTTTTATTTCTCATTAGCCTATTCTGATTTCATTGGTAATAAATTAAGCTAATTTCCCCACATCAACTCTGTTTTGCCCATGCCATTACTTGGTGAATGATCTCCCTGTCCTTATGTCAACCCCTGAGCCTTTTGTTAAATTTTCTCTCCCCTGTCCAGTTGAAGAGGAGAGTGACAAAGCGGCTTTGGTGGGCACCTGGCATCCAGCCAGGATCAACCCACTCCATATTGTCATGTCCTATGATAAAAGTTTCTAATTCAAAACACTCAAGTCTTTTTTGAAGGCTTTAAGAATGGCCCTGGTGTAATCTTAGGGGTTACTGGACTTAGAAAAGGAACATATATTGCCACTATGAGCTCTGACATCTGAAATATCCATCTTAAAGGGAACCCCACATAAACATAAATCAACTCACTTAAAATCAGAACTTAAACCAAACAGAACCATGGCGTCCTTCCTCTTAAGTCTCCTCTGGGTTTTAGAAAGTGTTGGCTGTTATAGCTTTTATTGATGATAACAATAGATGACAATCTAAAGTCCATTCCTTAGGAATCTGAGTACAGTTTTGAAAGAATTCAAGAAAAAGAACAAGATGCTTTCCTTGCTTTAAAAAATTATTTTGAATTTTTTCATTATTTACTAATATTTATCCTTAAAGGACTAACATGCGATACAGTTCTGGAAATTATAGGCAAGGGAGTATTAAGTTTATGTCGAGGTTAAGTTTCTCTCATTAGTTTTTTTTTTTTTTTCAAAGTTTCATTTTATATCTATGTGCCAATAAGTCTTCACATAATCTCACCAGATTTAGCAAGATGAGGTCATCACGAAATTCAGTTGATCTATCTTCATCTATTTGCAGGATGTTACTGTAGAGTGTATCGTTCTGCTGCTATCATAAAATTTTCCATTATTAGACATGGTTTTTATGTTGTCTAAAGCTTTGTCCAGCTTAATCTGTTGGGATTGAAATGTGTCTTGATGAGTTTTTGCTCAAGGCCAAATTATCTTGGAAATTGCATAAATAATGTGTTTATTTCTAAGAATGATATTAACAAATATATTTGAGCGTACATTTGCAGAGAAAATGAGAGAATTTATCTTAAAAGCTTTAAATCCATTCTATTGAAAAGTTCTGTTTTCTTGGAAAATAGTTCCTTGCTATGGCTCTTACTTATCCTGTCTTTTTGTTGCATTTGAAATACAAAATAAAGATAATTTTTCAGACAGGCTTATGTGGTTTTAGTACACATTAGCTTGATTGGCACAAGGTGGCCAAAAATGACAAAAATTACTTCCCTACTAGAGAATTTTTTGCTTGCCAAATCTCTGGCTGACCTCATCAAGTCAGACAACACACCAAACCAAGTAAAGAATCCCTTCACAGCTGTTCCTTTTGAAAAGTATCTGTATGAAAGAGGTGAATCTATTTTTACTTTTTAGGCTGGGTACCTCATGAAATCTATTTGACTTGGGAAAAGACTTTGATGCTCTTCTTACCTTAAAAAAATTATCCCTGTGGCAAAATAAAATTTTCAGCATTTGCAACACATCAGAATTAAGAATGCCAGGTATCTTTATTTCTGGCCAACTTATGTATGCATATTTGCAGGTTTGCAGTTTTATCACTTGATATTATCACTTCCTTTAAACATTCAGATTATATGATGACTTTTATCACCTAGAGGGCAAATAATTTAGCATTTTGATTTCTTATCATTTATCTTGCAGTGTTCAAAGTGCAATATTCAAGTGCTGATCTGGATAAAAAAAAATATCCTTGGCTCATAAGATTCCCTACATGAGTTTCCAAAACATCCAAATTAATTCATACTCTTTTTTTTTTTTTTTTTTTTAATTCCTTGATCATGCACAGTGCACATCCAAAACAAGATCCTGGAACAAAGTTGTAGTCCATTCAGTGGCAAATTCTGAATCTGCACCATACAGACAATGTCAATATGCACCAACTCACACAGTTTGAACTGAGAAACACAGCTCACATGCTGACATAACTAAAAAGAAAGTATAAATATAGCCACTGATTTTCAGCACAATGTTGTCTGAGTGTTTCATAAATATCAGCATCCTGTGATGTGAGAATATAGCTCTATTATCACTTTACAGATAGGCAGTTGAAGCAAACAGATTTGGGGACATGGGGTAAAAGAAGATAAGGAGTCTCACATAAAGCAAAAATAAAATGTGAAATCGCTTTCTATCAGAATGCTCATTTGGGATATGTGAAAGCACAGATCACTCCTTTAGTTTGAAGCAGTTTGAACCACCATCATTCCATGTTATTCTGAGAGGGAATGCTCTCTCAATCTTTCTTGCAGAGTCTTCTCTTTTTCATAGGCAATTTTAGAAGTTATCGAATCAAAGAAAGACAGAAAAACTTGTATGTGCTCAGACACTATTGTCCTGCCCTGCAATGCGGATGACCTTGGCTCAAATCCCCAGACACACAAAGGACAGAACTGAACCTTGTTTTCTCACATCTTTTGTTAATGCTTCTTTGTAAAGATCTTTAACTGTTCAAAGCAAATTATCATTGGCTACAGTTGTACTTGGGAAAGCTCAGTCTGCTACAGATCAGATGGCAGAATTTCAGATTGGATATTCAGAAAAGTTTAGATGAAGTATCTTGCCTGATTCCTGTTGGAGAGGCCAAGAAAGTATCTAGTTCTCCAGCTCGGTATTCAACTGTCTTCAACTTCCTAGTTTTCTTTTTCATCAGCTTCCATCAAATTTCATCAACTTTTTCATCAACAGCACAGGAGGAAAGAGTCCTGCAGACAACTTTACCTCAATATACATCCTTAATCAATTCCTTAATCATTGCCTTTCCTGTGGTGTTAAGCAAGGACCAAGTAAATGATAGAATTTTGGTGTACAAATAAGATATTTTTATAAATTGTAATGAAAGCTGCTGATCTGAAGTTGCAAATGTCTTCTTTTTTTTTTCTTTTTTTTTTTTTTCTTTTTTTTTTTCATCTAGTAATCATGGAGGGTGAAGAGAAAAAGATTAAGTTTGAAAGAATACTTGATATTTACCTACACAACTGTTTGGCTCTGAATAATTTGATCCAAGTTACAAAACAAAAAACCCCAAGAACTTAGGCTACTTGTCAGCTTGTATTAATCACAGGCACAGAACCACAGGTTTAAAAACTTTTCAGTATTCTTAAGGCAGTCATAACCTATTTTTCTTTCCTTGGTATGCTGCATCTTTTAAATATATGCTTCATTTCTTTGTCATCTGGCTCTGTCCCATGTTGGAATTGCTCTCTGCTGTTAATTAGAGGTGACTATGATTTGATTAATCTCAAACATGTGTTATATATGCACAATATGGAAAACTGTATTCTATATTTTTCCACTTAAAACATGCTTGAATGTAATGGAAATAAGCCAAATATTTTTTAATGACTCAGGACCTAATCTTATCACAATGAACAATATGGATATGATCAAAATAAGACATTTTAATCCATTTGAAGTGTTAAAAGTTCACAGAAATATGCACTAATCATATACAGTATTTCTCAATATAATACAAACAGAATTTCAAATACATGAATGCATACCATGTGAGCATCATTGCTATGTGTAAATCTTAAGTTCTCCACCTCTCTCTCCATTTCCACAAAATTTTGTCTCAGTCTGACGATTTCCTTTTCCCGGTCCCACATTGTTGGCATGGTTCCCACATAGACTTTTTTTAAGACACTACTCACATTTTTCAGACCTAAGCAGCTAGCAGTCAGCAATGGCTGTAATATTTCCGTTCTACTTTGTATAGTTCTTGGTCTTGAAAGGTCTTTGATAACTACAGATGTAAGTTTATTTAGTAGGACAGGATTATTCATATGCTTAACTTAAATTTTGAAGTTAGTAATTATACAGTTATACAAAACTAGTTCACTACATAAGGACAGTTAAGCATACGATTAAATGTTTTCTGGGTTTATAAGCATTTTTAAAGATCACTCCTAAATAGAAAAGTTTTGAATATGTCACATTTATGTAGGTGCCTAAGCATTTTTGTGCAAATAAAAGTACTGTGAGTATTAGCAAAAGTCCTCCAAAAGATTTCCTCAGGCTATTCAAAAGAGATTATTTGAAATAAGCTAAATCTAACAATTTTAATTTTTAAAAATGACAATTATTTAATTTTCTGGCTCTAATTTTTTTTGATGTAGAACTTTCTTGTTATTATAATTATTTTTACACAGCCTCCAGTGGTAAGTGAAATATAATTCTAATTAATTTTTCCTACAGCCATATACAAATCAATAACTGTAAGCATCCCAAAGGAAAAACATGCTGTATGGCTGCCCAAGTTCCTAATGAATGCAAATAAGCTGACCTTTTTCTGAAAACTATGGATATTGTTTCACAATTTTATCATTGAAATTGCTGTAATCAGCAATTCATACAGCATATATGGAGCCCATATTAGTTATAAATAATTATTCGTTATGAGAAGGTGTATTATACAGTTACCAATTTTACAGTTACCAACTTTGTTACAGTAATAAACTTTATGATTTTGGGATTCAGTTCCTCTAATATATTTTGTTAAATAATGCCCTCAAAGAAAACATGAATACTGTCTTTAGTTACAAAAAAATATTATTTTTTTCATTTAAATACTCCAGTTTTAATTCTTTTTTTGTTTGTTTGTTTGCAATACAAATACCTTCAAACCTTGAATTATTATTTTCTAGAAATAATACCTTTTTTATAAGGAGGGCAGTGAAACTGAACTGAAATGAAGATTACAGTCAAAAATAATAAAATCAGGATTCTACATTTAAAAGGGGCAATATGGCCATGAAAATGCAGTATTTCTCATGCAATGATATAATAAAACTGTGAATGAATACAATAGCTATGAAACAATGGGCTACTGTAGTACTACTACATCTAGTCTTTCTTTCTCATAAATACTTTTCAAATAGTGCTGGAAAAATTAAAGCATAAATGAAAGTTATAGCACATTTTTAACATCTATTTTAAAATGAAAAGCCTATAAATGTTTAGGAGGAATTGAAATTTGGAGCACTTGCAATAGATCATTCTAGTTTCTACAAAACATTTAAAATGTCTGTGAAAATTCTATTTAGAACAGAATTGAAGAAATTGTGTTTGCATTAAACATGTTAGTTGCAGATGTATGTCACCCTCAGAAAAAGGAACTGGATAAAACAAAAACAAAATCAAAACAATGAAAGGTTTTGGTTTATAATTTCTATTCAGGAAAAGACTTTAAATGCATATGGCTGGAAAGTACCAGCCTCAACTAAATAGTAAATTAATTAATATGTTTAAAAGTCTCCTTGCTTTGAAGACAAAAGTTATTAAATTCTTAGAAGTAATTTAACTAAAATTGTTAGTTCTTTCTGTCTTATTTTCATGTTTTGCAATCACTAAATTGCTGATTTAATAAGCTTTCACTAAATTGCTGATTTAATAAGCTTTCAGTGCTCAGAGATCATAATAGAGTATCAGCTGATGTCATGTTTGTATAATATGTGTGATATTTTGAAAGAACAGTCCTTCCCTGACAACATTTCCTCTCGATCTCTCCCCTCATACTTGTAATTCTTTCATGTTCAGAATGAATCCCTGCTACATCTCACTCAATATTGATCTTCAAGGCATTTCTCCCAATCCTTTTCCCAGTGTGGTCACTGAACAGTATAAAAGTTCAATAGGAAGATCAGCTGCTCATCCACTTTTTGCTAAAGCAATTTGTATTATGGATTTATTTTAGCAGTCTACAGTGGCAGTTGCTGTTTTTACTATTTAAATGCTTTGATTATCTGACCTTGCTTACTTTATCTTTTTAAGTGCTGTGCATGGGCTTTAAAGTTGATCAATAAATGGGGATTCCTCCACCACATTATGTTGAAATCAATCCTGATTCAGACTATTTGTATTTCACTCTTATGAGTCCATCTGTCTTTCTTAATTTTATATTCTCTTTTCTTAAATAATTTTGCCTGCCACTGCAAATGCTTACTGTCAGGTAGATTTCCGCTGCAATCAATTCAGCTTTTCCCAGTAGTAACTATAGTGTCTGGGAAGACACAGATGCACAGGATCATATCTATACCTGGACAGTCATGTCCTATATTATTGTTATTATTTAATTTATTTATTTAAGTATTTGTGTCATAGGTACTGTGAAAGTCACTAAACATAAATTTTCACTTACTTCAGGTCTTCATTTTTCCAGTAATATTTAGGAAACAAAGGGTTTGTGGACTTCTTAACCAGAGCTTTACCATTTTATGTTTATAGCTTTCTGTCCTCTGCATTAAAATAAAAATAAACAGTACAAGCTTATTAAAATTTTCAGATTTTTCAATTTCTCTGAGAGAAACAGATACAGTAATGGATCTAGCTGGTTTTAAGCTATGTCACGGTAAACCTTAGAATTCTCTAATCAAATTCAAGAACTATAAGCAGTCCTAAATTTGTGCAGTGTAAAAAAATGCACTCTCTCAGAATAATTTTGTTGTATATGGTACCTAATTTATTTAATATAGATAAACATTTAAAATATTTCAAGTTTTTTAACTTCTCACAAATTTTAAATTTTACCTTGCTTAATTCATAATGAAAAGGTTATCACAGCTCTAAGAAGCCTTAGCATGGATATGTCAAAATACAAAAGGAAAAAGAAACAAAATATAAAATCTAACAATGCAGTTAACATGCTGTTCACGGAGTCCTGAGCACTTAGGGGATTATCCACCTAGAACATATAAAACTTACTGAATTACTACTCTGATCTCATTTAAACATGTCCACAAAATGTTCAGAAAAGGGAATACCATTTCCCCTTTCTTCAACTAAATCACATACACACACACACACACATTCATTTGGATTTCCATTAGATTAATCTGAATTAAAATACAGAGTCAGTCACTTCACTGATTTTCTGTAATGTTTACATCATAATTTACTACTTCTGTAACAAAGCATCACAACTACTAAATAAAATAATGAGTGATACTTAATATTAAAACAGTTTACATCTTCAATCTTGCAAAATTGTGAGCAGATTTTCACATGTTTATAGGGTAATTAGTTTCATGAAACTGATGACATTCATATATGTTTGAAAGACTGAGACTGAGAATGCTATTAAGATCTGATACTACTTTACTCATTATTTTTCCTGCATAAAAAGAAACTTACCTGCTTCTTCAAATTTTCTAGTTCTTTACCTGATAGAGACTATTTCTGCTTATTCCAGGTTATTCCAAGTCCAGTGGATATGGGGGCCGTGAGAAGCTGCTATTCTTCCTCTTTCTTTGATGGTGGAATTCTTACCTTAAAGTTCTCCACATTTTTCCTGATTTTTTTTAGGAGAAAATAGGAATTATTCAATCATAAGTTTGACAACATTAAACAAAGTGAACCTTTTGTAATGCCTGGGAGCATTTCTGCCTCAGTTATAGCTCCATATGGTGCACACCGTGATGTCTCTCATGAGAGGGGAAGGACAAAAGGGGACATGACCACAAATATCTTAAACATTAATGTATTTAGAAGATGCTAATATTAACATAACTTTGAAAAAATAACGGGCTGACAGAGGTTTAAATCGTATTAACACCAGTGATGATGGTGATGAATATTTGGCCTATGTTGCGAAAGTAATTATTAAACTTATGTTAAAAACATAGTCCAATTGAAAGTAAACACATAAAGTAGCTAATAATAAAGTCACTAAATGAAGAAAAACATATCAGGATTTTCACTGGTAATTGTGTATATGCATAAAAGAGAAATGGCACCTAATGCAGAAAATAACCCATGCTGAAAAAAAAAAGCAGCAAATATGCAACAGTTACTTGCACAATGGCACAGTGCCATTTTTGTTCTTTTCTGGAAATTAATAATTTCAGCAATAAATGAAAAATAATGGTTTCTAAGATTTGCCTACTTAAGACTTCTATATTTATGCATATAGTTTTAAAATTATTGATTAGTAATTTTACAGAAATCCTGCCCTCTCAGTATTTTTATAAAGATTTTACTTAATGTAGGATGTCATTCCTGAAAACGAGTAAATTTTTACTGATAATTCATTTCAGATTTTCAGGGGAGCATTCTGTCTTCTCCTTTTACAATTTCATTAACCAATAAAAGCACCTATTTCATTATGGGGCAAATTCCTTCAAGCACTTCTGGAATTTGTGTATGTAAGGGAGCGTGTGTGTGTGCGCTTCTGCCACAATCTTAGCCAGTTAGAAAATAAAAGTGAAAATGCAAAGGAAGACAATGTTACAAAATAACATCTAGTATATGGTGGGGGAGGGTTCAGTTTATGCACTACTTACTAACATCACTTGTGAAGATTTTTCATTTCATTGTGACAGCAGAGGGGAAATTCAGAAGAATTCACTGTGCAAAATGTTATGCATTTCTGCAGAGCACAGCTTAAAAAAGACAAGTCCATACTGTTTCCCTCAGGTGGGTAAATGTTAAGAGAGAAGAATCCAAGTTTCATGATGCAGCAGCACAAAGCTGGGAAGTGAAAATTATGTTGCAGCAGAGTCCTGAAAATATGACTGTAAAAGTTAATCAATAAAATGTCTATTCCTGTCTATTCACTAGAGGCCCCAGCTGCATAGCTTCACACAATCGATACTACAAATTATTACGATTTCCAGGTTCCCACTGGACATTCCGAACAAATCTTTCAAGTGTAACAGGCTTATATTGGGGGAGGTGGGGGGGTGGGGTGTGCTTACCTTACGTTTATTTCATCCAGGATAACTATACAACAAACAAACCTTGTGACTTCTACAAACTTTTGGTTGTTTCCCTCTGAAATATACGTATTTTGGGCATCCTGTGAAATTAGAAGAAAGTATCTTTATTCTATTTTAAAACTAAATATTTTTATTATGGTAAAATAATGAGTATAATAGACCTATTGTTGTTTTTAAATCCTAGTCAACCATTTCCTTTTCTTCACCACTTCCAGGAAAAATAAGTTTTAATGTATCATTTCACAACAAGGAAATAAAAGCATACAGAAATGCACTTTTCCCCTCAAAGGCCCCACAACAGCTATAGCAGAATATCAGCTCTCTATATAGTTTTAACTGACTAGTTTATGCTGTGCTACATTTTTCTTTGCATGGTCCTATGCTCTCGCCTTGATACCAGCTGTATTTGCCAGATTCACTAAGTAGGAAGGCAGGTAAAGTCCAGGGCTGTATGACTTTGAATAAGTCAGCACCAAAGGGATGCTACTTTACACAACATGCAGTACCCTTCATAGTGACTGAACATAACCCTTATGACATTCCCTGTCCCAGAAGACTCAGGGGACAGAGATCCATTGTTCTTTCTCTCTCCCAAGGAACAGAACAGAGCAGATACCGACTGACACAGCATGACTGTTTTCAGGCACACAGTAAGATGCTGTTTTACAGGGGAATTTCAATATTTAAAATCTCAAAATTTGTTGCTCAGTTTTTAGCTTTATTAGTTCAACTTTATGGTTTTAAATCTACAGTTTTAATTTTCCATATTCAACAAATACTTTGCTGACTGTGATCCCGCAGTAATGAGTCAGAATACTTTTAAAAAAGCAATGGTATCACAAATTTAAGGTTAAAACTTAAACTAAGAGTCAATAAAAATTAATTCTGATAATCTATAAAGCTAAGAAAAGATTCCCCTAACTCAAAGTTCATTATGCTCATATACTAAAGTAACAAACTTCCAAAGTCACTGAACAAATGCAGAAAATAGAACAGAAAAAGGTAGGTTAGTTAATAATTTTTGCATGTTAACAGATTCATTCACGTATACTTTGTTCACACAAAGTCTAATATAAAACTATAAAACAAGTCCCTCTGAAAGACTTCTGATGACTATCATCTGGCCTTCTGTTTCAACATAAGTGAAACTCATATCACTGAACTTTTGCAAAATTCCTGCTCTCTCAAAAGCTGTATTTCATCACACAATCGATCAGCTACAGCTGGGAGTTTCAATTCCCCCCCCCCCCCCCGCCCCCCCCTATCTCACACCAAGTTACCACAACCAGTAGTCTTAATAAGTTTGTACGTAACCTTTTTATTTTCAAAGAAGTATCTACAAGAATTGGCATAACATGGCATTTTGGCAACTGAGGAATCACTTGAAATGGTTAAGAAAACACATTGTGGCAAAAGATTCAAGATGGGTTAGGAAAGTAAATCAGTGACACTGTTCTCCCTGGAGAAGTACCAGTAATGTCTTTAGAGATATAACTACAGGTTGAAAACCACCAAGCTATTTTATTTAAAGAAATGAAGACACATTACTGAAGACAATGTTTTTTCCATGAAGCTTTTCCCAGTCTTCAATAGAAAAATTAACTTAAAATATTTGAACATCAGTAAGGATGAAGTTCCAGTCTAAAAGTAATTTACTCTGAGAATACATATCATATTTTGATTTTAGATGCATGCTGTTTATTGCATCTGAACTTAGCAAATCTTCTCTTGGAGATTTGTTGAGATAGTCTTTGATGCTTGCTACAAATCTAAGATAAAACTATTACCTTTAGATCTTTAGTCCACCACCAAATGAACAGGTTTCATTTTTCAAGATATAAAGAATTTATCGTACTCTGTGATGTTACAAAACAGCTTGAGGTTCTGTCTGTAAACTTAGTAACTGCTTAATATATCTTAACTTTAGTAATAAGAAAATAACTGTTTGCATACAAAAAGAATGAACTGAAAAGAGCAATTTTTACCATACTCTAAGTCTTGAAAAATCTGAATAATACATCAGTTTGTGGCTCAGTACAAAAATATGGTAAACATTAAGCTAATTTATAAAAGCTAATTATTGAACATTGTTACTTTTTTATTAAACCTCAAGAGTTAGCATTCAGTCTAATAGATAATAAATTTGGATGATAAGAGCAGAAGTACTTTTTTCAGTGTAAACTTTTCTAAAGTATACAGTATGCTTTTTTTTTAGTTTATGTTAGCAACCTCATATGTGCCTTGCTGTTGTGACTAAAAGTTCAAACACCAAATTTCCTTTAATTTGGTAGTGTCTTCCTTAGAGGCAGCTTCTTTAACAAAAAAGAAAGACAATAAGACCCATATGTAACCTTTGGTCTCTAAAAAGAGAAAGATGAGAATACCATTAATAGATAGGTAATAAATAATTACACATACTATTCTACTTCAACACTACAGAATATTTTTAATTTAAAAAATAATACAGACCATTAATAATGGTATTTTTTCAACATTCAATTTTTTAAGTGTACATTAAACAATCATTTAGATTTCATAGTTTATTCAATAGTTATAGAACACATTTACACTACATCTTACCTGAGAGAAATGATTAATACAGTACATACTAAAAGGATTTACTGTTGACTCTAATGTCTTCTGTTTCTTGAATACTGAAAAAGCAGTAACTCACGTAAGCACTAATTTCTTCTTCAGAAGTTATAATACGGTCTCTCAGTGTCTTCAGCTCTGTCTGTGATTTTCTACTGTTCTGTTCTTGGCGAACTGTTTCTGCTATTTGCTCACTTAGCTGCTCTTGAGTTGCTTTCAAGCTGGATTCCATTAGAAGAAGTTTTTCATCTTGACTGGCAAGTTCTTGGGCTGAAAGATTTAAAAAAAAAAAAAAAAGCATTACATTTTTAAACCCAAGCCGAGTGATATTTTTGTTTTAAATGTAATGCAGTGCAACCCTCTGTAAGAGCTGGGCAAATACTGTTTTCAGAAGAGCATCATTCAGTTCCTAGATATTGAGAGGAAAATATACCATAAATATCTTAATAGCTGGCTTAAGTCCCTTTCATTGTATTTCAGTAAACTTAAATAAAGAAACTTGGATTCAATAGTCTGCAAACATTTAAACTGCTACCGAATCTTACTGTATATACATACATTCAGCAGTTAGTTCTTCCTAAAGCAAACACCCATTGCCTTCATATTTTGCAATTTAATTCAATCTAGAATTCAAAATCACAGTTTTGAAAAGATAACAGCTTTTCTACAACTTCCCAATCATGAAGTATACAATTTAAGCTCAAAGTCTGCAATTTCATTACGATTTTTCATGAATTACAGAGCACATACATAGTAAAAACCCGTTCTTTTTCAAGGTCATCCAATAGATGGCAATCTTTCCTTAGACCAAAAGAAACCATAGCTATACACTGCCAGCTCTCTCAGAAAAATAAGTGATTTAAGACAAAGACATTTTTCCTTTGTTCTTTGTTGACCATTTTCCTAAAAGATATATGTACATAGGTTTTAATTTAAATATTTGACACTTAGTACGTGCATGTATGAGTTTGTGCAGGTGTGTGGATGTACGTGTACCTGTGCAGAGAGAAATCCACACACATGTATTTGTTTTTATACTCTTTCATAAATATATGGCTTCAGGCATATAGGCACATTTAGTTACCAGATTTAAGATACCGTGGAATAAAACTAATCATTAAAAATGTGCTTCACAACAAGCATTTTATAGCACACATTCCCTTCACTATGCAGTATTCAAATTATTTTGAAATTTGACACCAGAAAAATCTAAGAAATTAAGAAGCTTTTAGTGATAGCAGTTCAGTAAGTATCATAACAGAGGAGTTCACATGATCATAAATTAAAAAGCCTTTTTTTTTAATGTGCTGTAGCATAATATTAAAGTGATAAGTATACCAGGATTCAACACAGTCAGAAAACACTATTTTCCAGGCTTAGATGGATAGAATCCTTTAAAGAAAAACATTTGTGCTCTGTTAACATGATTCTGCATTTATTGTCTTTAATGTTCAACAACGTTCACCGTACGCACAGGATCTAAATACAACTATCATATCTACTTTTATGAATTCAGAATATTCAGAATACTGATTTTTTTATACATAGATTTGCTTTGTTCTTTTCTCATTGACAGTAACAGAACTCCACTTCTCATAAAACATGACAACAGTCACCATTTCTGTAAGTAAAAAGTACTGTATATAAACGGTTCAAATTTGTGCCTCAAGAAGGTACACAGTTAACATTAACAGCTAAATGTTTAACAGACAGTACATATAACCTACAGCTCATCTTTACTGAGTATCAAGCAAACCTGAACCTCTGTGAACTAATGAGCTACATGGTTATTAATATCAACATATTAAAAAAAAAAAAAAAAAAAAAGTACAGTCTCATAAACAACTTATAATGTTTTTTCTTTCCCATTTAAAATTGAGCAATTTTGGTATAGACAAGCCTAAGCTGCCATCATTCAGGAAGAAATACAATATATAACAATTCTATTTGTGAGTATACTTTGGACCCATTTCAGTAATACATTTGTGTATACCTTTCCTGTGGTAGATGGTCTCATTGAAATCAGTATGACTATTATCTGAATAATGTTAATTATCTGTGGGCTCCTAGTATTTGATCTGGGTATGAAATCAAAAACAGGGAAATGTTTTACATGTAATACCTCTTCCATTTAAAGTTTTTCGCTCTTGATTTTTTTTATGTATTTTTTTTTTTTAATGTAAAATACAATCCTTTGGATGTCAAATTAAGTTTGTTCAAATTTCAGGACTTAATAATTCACTTTCAATTTTGTTGTCTGTATTATCCAGAAATCTTTAGCAATGCTTTAGAAGTTCTTAGAAGTAGTTTGGAGGTGTGATCTGTTGCCTGAAGATGGAATTATCTTTCAAAATTTATTTTATTTATATCAGTTTTGATTTGTAAACAGATCCAACAATTCATATTTTGTAATTGGCATACCCATTTAAACATACGAAAGGTTATTTAACCATTATTTTTAATAGTCTGTTTTAACTCACAATGTCCTGGTAAAAAAGGGTTAAATTATTTTAAGTTTACCTATGCCTTGGACTTGAGCCTTGGTTGATCCCAAGCCAGAGGCACTAGCAGCTGCATGCTTTATTTACAATCCCTTTGTCAGACTTACAACTGCCCCAGGCTATAACATAGTGTACCTAATGTTCAAACTGGCAGGTAATCTTATGTCAAACATACTTCTTTGATTTAAAGTGATCAATAGATTCTTGTAAAGAGGTAATTTCTCTGATGTTTCCACCTTGCCTTTCTTACAGGTGATTCACACAAAAGCCTGCTTATATGATGTACGAACAATAAACAGAAAGCTATAATCATGTTTTTTCAGATGTTTCCGGTGCACAACGATTTTGGATCAATACCCTGTGTAATACAATTATCTGCAATGATCTGGTTGTATTGAAAAAGAATTTGCAGCAGACCTCTAGGGGGTTTTATCCAGAAACACGTATCTGGCAATGTTGTGAATAGTGGAAGAGAAAATTAAGGGGTTGACACAGGCTGTCTATTATGTTCCAAATGACTTCATTAATATTTTATTTGGTAAAAGTAGTATATTTTAAGCTCTACTATACTGTGACTTCAAAATATTAATAATGCAATTTCCTTGTTAAATTTGCTTATTTTGAAAACTAATTCTAGCACAGATGTTCAGTGTAAAAACCAAAAGTACTAACCAAAAATTATTTAAGGCAGTTTATTCTCCATAATCGAATGATTGCTTGGGGTTTGTATCTTATTTTGCTTTTGTGGACACTATTCTCTTGAAAAAAAATCTATATACATTAGTGTGCTACTGCTATAGTTGTTAATTTATCTATACCAGGGATTAATCATATCGGTTTAAAAAGTCACCTAAAATATTAACAATTATATCAAACTTGTTAAGTTCAAATTACAGGTGTTCTAGGAGAGAATTAGATGTTTCACCAAATTAATATAAAGGTTATAGAATAGAAAGAAAAAGTTAAAACATCAGTTGTGTTTATTTAGTTTTGATGAAGTCACAGCCTATAGATGTAAATTTACCCTAAAGCAGCACAGGGAAGCTTTTACATTCATTTGATTACAAAAATCATATGCCCCTATGATTGAAAATTCTATTCTATTAGACTATACCAAATTCACATTTCCGTAATATTACTATTTTCGTACATTATTACCTGTCTTTCTGCACTGCTTATGCACACCCTGCAGTTACTGATTTAGCTGCTGAATCTCAGTTCTCAGTATGGTGGTTTCTGTCTCCGTCTGATTCTTTTCTTTCTGTGTGTCCTGGATACTGGCTTTCAGTTTCTTGACCACACTGTCAAGGTGCTCCACCTCAGCCACTTTTGCTTTGATATCTTCCCTTGCCTGCAGGAAATCAGCTTCCGACTTTCTCAGAAGGTCATCTCTTTTGCGTATTGCCTGTGAAGACAAAAAGCATTCCAATGGTGCCTTTTATGATGTACTTTTTATACTGCATCCTGCTATTTTGAGCTATAGGATACGTGAGATTATACAGCACCTCATTAGCAACTGGGTCAAGTACCCACATCTCCTCTAGGATCAAAAAGTTGCAAGGACTTTAATTTTAAAAAGTCTGTTGAAGAAAGATTCAGTATTACAATAAATACATCATTAATCAATACTTATAAGTTCAAAGACAAGAAGAAATATTCCATGTAATTCTGAGAGAAAAGCGGGAAATGCAGTTTGATCTAAATGAATACTTTCCCTTTTTTTTTTTTTTTTAAAAAAAAGGGAAAAGGTTTGATGAATAAAAAAAAAAAAAAAAAAAAAAAAGAAAAAGGAGGGGGAATATTTAACCTCTTGGTGCCAACTGCTACAGAGCTCTTTCATTTGACACTCAGGAAAATGCTGTAGGTTAATGTGGCCATAGGGATATCCCAAAACCCTCGGAAAAAAGCTGCCATACTACTTCTTTTTCTTCATTGTTCAAACTTATCTGTGTAAAACTATGGTATTTAGACTCCATTTTTTGTTGTTTGAAGGTGCCACATACAACTTGGACTCAGAAGAGCCCTTTCCCTTAAGATGCAATGCGATGGTTTTAATTTTTATCTGTATAATTTTTAAGTACATGCTGCAAGTTTGTAGGTATAAGTTTCATATCAATCACTACTGAGTATTCATGAGTGACTGTGTTTTATTGGCTTGATGCCACACCTTGATTCTCTATCATGCTCCATCATGCTTCTTTTAATCTGAATATTTAGTACTCTTTCATGTCTTAATTACAGCAAATTGCGCACAGTTGGCACCATTTCTTGAAATTAATCCCAGAGTACTTTGTTTCTGTCAAGCACAGTCAAAGCCTTAGAGAATAATAGTAAATGTTATTGCAGATCTAAATTTAAATGACTGTCTATGTATTTAACTTAAGCCTTTAATTATTCGTGCTGTACTGTTTTTGGTTCAAATGTTAAACATTCTTTATTGGGAATGCAAAATTGTTTCAGACAGCTTGAATCCGGTGATGTTAACATGACAACAATTATTTGTGTTAACATATTTTTTCAGGTGTGTAAAACTTAATAGACAGCATATAATATCCTGCCACAGTAATGTTTCAATTTCTTTCTATTTATTCAGTAAATAATAAAATGATTCTAATTACAAGGAAGAGATTGTTGATGGGGTGGGTGTGTGTGTGTGTGTGTGTGTTTGTGTGTGTAATTCCCTTCTGTTGTTCTTTTTTGTTTAACAAAAAAAATTAGAAATTAAACAAACAACTTTACTTCCTTATTAGTTGCTTTCTAAGCTGTCTTCAGACAGGCTATACCTTGTACATCTCTATCTGAAACCCACTCAGAAAACTCAGGGGATGTTGATTTTTATTCTTTTCAGTATACTAGTAAAAAAAGAAGAGGGACAGAAACAGTCAGAGTATCCTAAATGCTGTCATTACTAATTAAAATTATGTATTTCGCAAAGTTCTGAAATAAGTACAAATTATTTCTGCTCATTGTGGAATGTAGTGATACAGATATTATGTTATTAATAAAGCCCAAACTTTTTTACCTTACGAACACATTTTGTGCTGGAAGCATTCACAGAGAAAGGTAAAAAGAGTAAATAAGAGTCCTAGGCCTATGTACCTTTTATCCCAAGAAAAAGTATGACAAAGTAGATTTCTGACATTGAAACCAAGTATGAATGGCATTCGCCACTAAAACTGGCAAATGTATTTATAAAAATATCTACAAACATCACAGAACTCATATTATTGTATTCATTTTATTTTTATCAGTATGCATTTTGACAGCATTGTTATCACAGACTCTAACACATCTTGAATTTAGAGACAAACACCAGAGAAATATGTACTTACAAAATTTGTGATAAAGTGGTGTTTGGTTTTTTTTTTTAAGAGTTCATAACAAATATGTATGAAGCAGTGCATGCCCAGGTCCTTCACATTCTATTTTGCAATGTGATTTCTAAAGAGATAGCTGTTTTGCTCATTCTCATAGCAAAAGCATACCTGATCTTTTCGACTATAAAGTTTCCTGGCATCTGTAAGGTCTCTTTCAAGCTGTGTTATCTGCTGTTCTAGCTGAGCAAGTTCCACTTTGTGTTTCTGCTGGGAAGCTATTTCATCCAGATGCAGTGACTGTAAGGTCTTGTCTAGCTTTTCAATTTCAAGAAGAGATTTCTTTTTTTTTCCTCTTGGTCAAGTATATTAGCAGCTTCAGCTTTTTGTTCCTGTATGGTCTGCTCACATTCTTCAAATCTGGAAGATTTTTCATTGTATTGATTTTTCAACATCACAAGCTCATGTTTTAAATTAGAAATTATTGTACATTATACCAGATGTCCTGATTCAGTTATCTATCATTTAAGAAACATAAATTATAACTCCATTTCCAGGTTTCAAGTGCTGAACATGTTGCTACTTGCGATTTGTGTTTTATTTTCAGTGAACAGAAATATTTGAAAAGATTTATTGAATTTATATGTAAAAGAAATTTCTTATTTGTAATCCTAAAAACAGTTATATCTTCATTATTTGTAAAGACTTATAAAGATAATAGTGCTATTATTCTAACTCCAGAAGTCTATATAATTACTTAATTCTATTTAATTCTGATTGAGCTAGTTAATTTCTGTAATTCTACAATATATTTTCTTATCTTTTTATAAAATTCAAGTGCATAAAACTTTACAGGAGATGTCCACGATTGGATTGGTATCTACCAAATTAGACTGAAGATGAAATAAGACATTCTCTTTTTCAGAAATTTTTAAAAAGTACAGAACGCATTCTGATATGTATGATACATAAGCTGTTAATTAAATATGGTTAAAATTACAATGGAGGTTTCTGATTTTCAACAAAATAAAATAAAAATACCAAATTTTGAAGACAGACAATTTTATCCTTGAGCTTTTGAATTTTTAGACATAATGTTTGTAGTAGTCTTTTGGAATTCTTGTTTCTTAGGTCTTTTTTATGATCACTCTGTGATAAAGGCAGTTCTTTTGTCAGCTGGTCAATCGTTTTCAAATGTCTGGTGTTACTTGTGTTTATTTTAATCCAGGAATTTGTGAGTTCAGTTATAAGGACAATGTTGTTCACTTTTAATGGTTTGGTAGTTCACAACCTGTGCAGTCAACATCATATAACAGCACAATATATAAAAGCTACATTTGTCAGAGTGAATAGAGCCCAAATAAGCACATATGTAAGCATAGTTGCAGGTATTTCATTGTCATGTTTAACCTTGTTCCTAATCAAACTCTTCAGTTACTATAAATATTTACAAGACTTTAAATGTCCTGGCTGTGGAGCTCCTTAGATAAGAAAAAATTTTATGTCGCTATATGTTCAGTGATTAAATATTTAGAAGCACATGTTTTATTCTTCTTACTTTTAAAAATATTGATATTACTTTTCTTTAAGATAAGTTTAAGAGACCCATCTCACTATTTATTAAACATAAAAAGTGAAAATATTAACCAAATATGTAAATTTTATACCTCTGCTAAAAGATTTGTCATTTCACAACTTCATAGTTAAGACTGAATTCCTCATAAAAAGGATGACATTAATCCCAGATAGCTGATTTGTATGCAATTTAGAGATAAAAACAAGTTTAAAGACAACCAGAAATTACTCTCAGAATGTCTTCCTAAGTTCAGTAATTGATTTTTTGGAGAAAGGATGGACATCTTTCCTATGGGAAACCTCCTCGGATCTTCAGTGCTGGGACCTCAACATCACAAAATTTCTAAGAGTTTAGAATTACCCCTGTTTTTTATGATGACTTCCTAAGACAAAAATCTAGGCATCTCTTAAAGCCTCCTCTAGGCTCAGCTGTTTTCTCGGTAGCAGTTTGATTATTTCTGCAACAAACTGTGTGGAAAATGTCCCTCAGCAAGAACTTTTTTTTTGAGAGAGTTAAGTTCTAAGTTATTTGGTCATTTCTTTGAGATGTCATTTCTTTGAGTCCTTTTGAAATCTAACTCACTGAATTCCCTTTGTTCAACAAACACAGAGAACTGTGACAGAGAGTTTAAAAAAAAAAAAAAAATTAAGACTAATGCTCATTTATTGTTTATTCTTCAGAAGTGAAAACTTGTTAAGATCTAAGACAGCATGTGGTATTCATTTATCCCTGAAGGTGGTTTGAACTTGCTTTTAATAGCCTTAAAATATATATATATAAATCACTCATGAGTATTTAAAAGATGTCCAGTTATGTCTAATAAGTGTAGAACATGATTCTTCATACTCAGACTCATGAACTAATATTTTTATGTTGAGAATGACAATTCTACCTGTTCTACACAGAATAAAGAATTAAAATCATTACTTCCATCCTATAGCTTCTCATCTAGCTGTTATTTATTATTTAGATATACATTTAATTTAGAACTAGACACTTTAGGTGCATGAAGAATCTATTATGTTGCCCAGTATTCTGTAACATGTACTGTTAAAAGAAAATGCCTTCTTTCTGAAACAAATTTTTCTAGCTTTCTCTCCTGACCTCATTATTGAAACACATTGTCTTCTGTTAGATTAAGAAGACCTTTAATATAATTAATTAATTTTCTACTTCTGTAATTGCTACAGATTGTGTAAAAATAAACTCTTGTTACATTTTTACAAAGATAAATGCACTCAAATTTTTGTGTGTCTTGCTGTGAGTCAGCTTTCTGACCTTAGATCTTTCCACTGACTTTTCTGAAACCATGAACATTTTTCAAAGTATCTGTCAATCACTAAATAACAATATTAAAGTAACAGCATCCTCTGTCTTTATGCAAAAAGTACATCTCTGTAACTCCATTAAAAATTTCCATACTTATAGACTAAAAACCTTACCGGTACTGTATCTTAATGAAAGTACATAGTAAGTTTGTTATCCAGAATGATTCCTAAGCCCTTTTCACTATCATTTTCTAAAATTAGCCTGTCACCATGTAAGCATGATATTTTATGAGATCTCAACCACAACTCACAAAATTCTGAAGTTTGAAAAAAAAAAAAAAAAGTAGTTCAAACATATCCACAGTATTATGGTTCAAACATATTAAATCTGTAAGACTTAATCAGTCAGCAGAAAAAAACCGAATTTGCCATTTATCACTTCAGCATTTCTGCTTCATCTACATACTCTATCAGCAATAATTTTGTCTTCTTCCAGACCACTGACAATGTACAAACCAGATTATTTTGCAACTTCACTACAAATGCTCCATTAGGTTATATTTGCAAATATATCACGTTTGTTCTCTCAGCTCACTATTACTGTATTTCGTGCATCTCACACTGACTGTACATAGTCAAAAAAAGGTCTTCTTGATGGATTGAAAAGAATTTTCCTTGCTCTCTCTCACTGGAAGTCTTTTTTATGTATGTTAATGATTACTCATCTTCCCATCAAACTGCAGGGAGATTTTTCTGAAATAGATATTTCTGTCTGCTTGTTACTTTCCTCACACTGATGTTTCCTTCACACTTATCTGAGGCATGAAAAACATTGTCCCATATGGATGGACAACAGGTTGGAACACAATTAACGTTGAACATCCCTGAATGTATTTCTCATAGCTTTTCAGTGATGATCTGACAACGTGTCAGATGCTTGACAAGATGCCAAGCACTCTTCCTGACCAAAAGCTCTTATCTAGAGGGTATTTCAGTAAACTTGATTTTGACACAAAACACAAAATAAAGTTTGGATCGTATTTGGAAGATGATCCAGCTGAAAAATCCCCCCTGCATTTTTTTTCCCCTCTGACAGCTCCAAGCAAACTCCTTGATCTGGTTCATCCTGTGGTTGCAGAAACAGCAGTGTCTGATCAGCACATAGAAGAAGCTCAAGGAAAAAAAATTATGCAAGGGATATAAAGGCAGGTTCATCGAAGATATAGCTGCTGCCCGAGTACTCAGAAAACCACAGCCCTGTACAGCTTCTCTTCAGATACAGACCAAGTACATTTTAACATTTGCAGCCATCTGCATCATGATGGATCTTATCTTTCTTCTCAATTAACAAAAAAATAACAGAACTTGGGTGGGAAGTTCCCTAAATTAATCATATTTTCAGAATCTTAAGGTGTTGGGTTTTTTTTCTGTATACTTAGCTTTATTCATCAGCTGCTGGCAGTCTCCTATCTCCTGTCATTAATTTCCATGTTTTTCAACTCTAACCAAGGTGCCTTCTAAACTAATAAATCTGTCTTCCCTGATTGTAGGAGTGTGAATTTGGGACACATCATAGTAAAGTTTCTTTAAACAATTCCCACTTAATATTTACAGTGGTAGTCAGACTATATCTCTGGAGAATCCAGTGACTAGATAGAAAATAGTGGGAGGGAAAGTCATTCTGGTTTCTAAAATTATTATAACAAATACCTAATAAATTATTGTTAAATGTGGTTTATGCTATACACACAAACAAAACTAAAGGTAGAAAGGTTCTGTAATATTTCAGTTTGCAGTGTTATAGAGAAAAAGAAAGGAAACATAAGAAAATAAAAAGCAAAATGCTGTCAGATTATCTTCTGCAAGCAAAGTCAAGACAATTATCTTGCTTGTTATTGTCTATTGTGTAGAAGTACCTGTGCTTACTATGCAAGATGTAAATCTAGTAAAGCCCTAGCTTTCTATGTCATCTACTAAATACAAAAGAAAATAAGAAAAATGAAGAAAGCATCAAAATAGAATACTCAGATTTATTTTCATCTGATGTATACTGAGCTAGAATTATATTATTTATTTAAAATCTCACCCTGTAGTTCATGTTGATGAATCAGGTTGAACTGTAAATATGAAGTCTGTATATACCTAACTTCAATTAGGTAGGGTTTTTTTGGAAAAGCTTCCAATTCCTAGTGGTTAAACTGAGGTTGTACCATGTGAAAGGTTTATCTGAAACTGAGTAATAACCTTATATTTTTAGGAGACAAACACTTTTGAATTATGGCATCAAAATAATGGTAACATTGGCAAATTGTGTTCTGGGTAGTAATTGTTCTGTTGCACAAGATTCAAGATTTCTAACAAGTTCTGGAAAATACTTTATCTTCTTTTTTTATTTTTTTTTTTTTTTCCTTCCCCAGAGTATTTAAAGAGAAGTTTCCATCAAACAGGATTTATGATAAATACGGCATAGGGGCTTCTGTTAGGCATAAGTTTTCAAGAATTTTTGCAAAGATCTTGTTAAACATCTTCATTAACGATCTGGATGATGGGGCAGAGTGTTGCCCCATCAGTTCTACTGATGACAAAAAAACATGAGGAATGTCTAGTATGCCAGAGGGTCATGCCACCATCCAGAGAGACCTCAACATGCTGAAGAAATGGGCTGACAGGAACCACATGAAGTTCAGCCAAGGGAAGTACAAAGTCCAGCATTGAGGAAGAAATAACCACATCCACCAAATTATGCTGGTGGCTGAAACACTTGGAAAATAGCTTTGCAGAAAAGGCCCTGGGGGTCCTGGTGGACACCACGTTGAAAGTTACCCAGCAATGTGCCCTTGCAACAAAGAAGTTACCCAGGGAGGTTGTGGAGTCTCCTTCCTTGGAGATATTCAGAAGCCATCTGGACATGGTCCTGGGAAACTCGCTCTAGGCAACCCTGCTTGAGAAGGCGGGGTAGGACTGGATGACATCCAGAGGTCCCTTCCAATATCAGCCATTCTGTGCCTGTATCTGTCTTCCCTTCATATGAGTTTTATATAGTGTTCTCACAGTTTTGATGCAATGTTTTCCATTCTTCATTGAGGTATGCCCTCAGAGAATTGTCCAAATAGACAGTAGTGAGTTCCAATTTCTAACCCTATACAGCCATGAAATACTAAACTTGAAAGTAATGACCAATTTTTGATACAGGAAAACTTTTATTAAGACAGAGCTAAACCTTTCCTATTCTAAGCCTCAGGAGAGGAAAAAAATTTTCCAAAGTATGAAACCATGGAATACCAAACATTAAATACTAAGACAATAAAGACCATAAAATTATGTTTATAAACAGTATATTGATTTTTTTAAATTTTAATTATTAGAAAGCACTGAAAAAAAATATAGAATGTTACACTCTGCCCCAGAGAGTGATTTTGAATGCAGAATAAATAACATGGTTTTGAAGCTCTAAAAAATATTTATCAGCTGTGTAAAAGTACATGTAGTAAAAAAAAAAATTAAAAAAAATCTATAGGCTATATCTATGGAAAGGAGATATAGATGTATAGACAGACAAATGTAAAAGCATCAGAGAAGATGTGCACATCAAATAATGTGTGAAGAGTCTTGTGCTTAAACACAATTGAATTACCACAGCGTAGCAGGTTACCACTATCCATTAATATACCACAACTGATCACAAGTGTGATCTTTGCTTGCTCCAGCTGGAATTAATATGCATTTCATTCAACAATCTTTACTGAAGTTAAACATAGACAAAGACAGTTTTTGCAATTAAGCTGAAATGCAGTAATATTTTTGTGATGTGTCTATAACTTGAATGAAGGTATGCATCTGTGTTTTAAAAGGTACTTTCTTAGTACTGTTTAAGTGTTACAATACATAAATATATTTCTTGTACATATAAAGTACTGTACGTATAAAAGAAGTATTAAAAAAATTCAGACAAATTTAAATAATAAAACCTAACTTATCTTTTTTACCAACTTGATGAGAAACACTAACATTTTTAGGTTTGTGAGTAATACTGAACAACCAAATATTTCTGAAATATGCTGAAATTCTCACTTTCTAATCTTTGGCATATGGATGAATAAAAAGTTGGATGCAGAGTTAAAAAACAATCAATCAATCCACCTTTAAATACATTATGGTTGGTTTAGGAGCTACTGTTACTGCCACCTGTGCACAGAGGTGAAGATTTACAGAAACTGAACTTAAAAATGCTTGTCATAAAGTGGCATACTACTTTTCCTGACATTCCCTATTTACCAGCTTAGACAATTTTGTCTTTCATTTAGCCTGCTACCTGTTATGAGGCATTTATTTCTTTTTATAGTGGGTTAAGGGAAGTTTGACTTAGGTCAAAGCTTCCACGTTGGATGCTGGCTTCCTGAATGTTAGCTGTTACCAACAATCAGCATCATAATGGTAAGTCTCTGTGGAACTAGTCCTTATTTTGAACAGATTGCAATAGTTTGCTATAGTGCTACACTGGAAATTTGAGACACTTTCTGGAGGTACTAGTTCAGAAGCAAATCCTGTCCATACTCTAATGCAACACCTGCACAAGATGTAACACCTATTCTGTACTAGGGTCCCTCAAACTATCTTCTAGCTTTCCATGGAAAACAAGTATGACACAAGGAAATCATTTATTATATGTTCAAACCAAGAACCTGGTCTTAAGTTGCCAGGAAATGAGGCTCCAATAGCATGACTGAGGTGGAAGTTAATTTAGAAAATCTCATTATTTAATCATTTTAGCTAAGAGAGTCCAACTGATGTAGTCAGTGTTCGTACTGAGGTATATGCCTATAGCCTAGTAACAGGTTTCTAAATCTTTTACTTGTATGCTGTTGCTGTAACTTCTTGTCCATTTTGTACAGAAAACTCACACAGGACTATGTGGCAAGTAAATCACGTTATACTAATGACAAACGCCATTACAGTGTCTTTATGACCAGACTACACAGAATTATTTTAATAATACGTTTTTCTAGAACTAAGTATTTGTGGGATGACTGATCAGTGTGTCCTTTTATAGAATCAGGAAAAAGATTCCTAAATATTTCAGTGTACATTATTTAGGAATAAAATAAATATCAAATTCTACCAATTAAATATCAAAAGATATGCTCAGGGTTTTATCCAAATATGTGCATCTAACCCCAAAATACATTAATAATATAATCTAAACTCTTCATCTTGCTAGCATTTGTTCTTTCTAAGAGTTATTGATTTATTTATTTTAACATAGGTGATTTCATGGTTAACTAAACATTTCACTGGAGTATTGCATTTCTTGATTCCTCATCTTCCTCCTCTGGACTCTGTAGTTGTTTGTCTTGTCCTTGAATTGCAGCTATGATAACACAGTATTTTTGTTAGAAGGTAGCAGTATTGCAGTTAAAAGCTTTTGTACAATAATCATCCATCCTTAAGCTTTTATTTAAGAAACCCAAACAGCTTTTGTAAATATATAATATCTAAGTTCAGATTTCTGATGGTTTCCTCATATTGCTCAATATACAGGAAAATAACCACATTGATAGGAGCTTAATTAGCAGAACTGCAAGGTAAGGAAGCATGCATAAAACAATAAACAAACAATAAACAAACAATAAACTCATGTGGTGTTAATAAGCGAGCTTGGAGGGGGGGAGGGAATCTTATTGGCAAAGGAAATCTCATTGACAAATAAACCGTTTACTACCATGTGGATGCAGGTGCTCTGTTAGAAACAACAGTCATTTAGGACCTATTTCTCAGCACAGATTTGGTTCTTACCCTACCATAGCTGTGTTATTCAAATCACTGCTCATAATTATACTCCCATTTCAGTTCATTAAAAAAAACAAAAAACAAAACATGCTTCTGCCTCAGTACCCCTGCAAATGCAAGCTTTGAAGTCAAGATCAATGAGGGTGCAATATAAGCTGTTCTGACAATATCTGTGAGAACTTCAATTTAAAAATAAGAAGACTTTCATCCTTTTTAAAATGTGTCAATGTAAGTCTCACTTTAAGTGATTGTCCAGAAATATTGTATACTATTTCTAGACCTGAGGAATATCATTAATGATAGTAAGCTAGAGAAGTCTGTTCTGCTAATTGTAATACACAGTAGCACACAAATAGGAGAAGGTTGCTACAACTAGCTGCCTTTGAAAGGTGTCTTCTGAGCACTAACAGAGAGAAAGACCTGGTAATCAGGGAGTGTTTACCCCAGCAGGTAGCAGTGATGTCCAGCCATAGTAGCTTGGCATAGGGTTGGGGAACAAATATGTTCAATAACACTGAAAAATTTAGCAAAGTGCAGGATGCAGAATACATGAATGTGCCACTTACAGGAAGGAAAGATTTTTTTTTTAAAAAAGAAATGTAGCTCTTACACTACCATACTGAAACAGGCATGTCAAGATGATTTGTCAATATTTGTGTGCAAACATACCATTCTCTTTCAATACAGTGGATACCCTTAAAAAAGTTGGGTTGGTTTTCAAGAAACAGGTGTTTTCATATGTAGTTGCAGAATTTCCTATAATCGGAAAGACTGTAAACAAGGACATTTTTAAAGACCAGTGAACATCTTGGCAAATCACATAGTAGGTCTCAAGTACACGTGTTGACAAAAATGTCACATCTGACGAAGATGAAGGATTTGGAATAGGGTCCATGAGTGTAAGACTGACTACCCATGCTATGAATGACAGCTACTCATGTGTAACTGACCTTCAACAGGTCAGTTATGGGCCATCAGCAGAAAAAAAAAAAACAAAACCCAAAAATAACAACCAAAGAAAAAAACCACAGTACAGAATACAGTTATTCAAAACGGTTTTGAAGAGAGTATGTGCGAAAAATACACAAAAACTCAGTATGGCACTGCTACAGTTTTAAACCAGTAGTTATTATTGCTCCAGAGTTTATATAGAACAGCAGTAAAATTAGCATATATGGTGGTAACTATGTGTTCATTTTTACAATCCATTTTTGGGGGTAACCTGAAACTCATCTCTATCAAGACTATAAAAGAAAAATATTGTCACAATCTATATTTATAGACTCTATGGAGTGTTGAACTATAAGGTACAGAGGACAATATAAAACAAGATGTGCAGAATGTAAGGATATTTATTAAAATCAGAGAAGAATAAGACAAGGATTTTTAACTCATAGTAAGTTGCTAGCACAAGGATATTTTAGACAGTTAAGAACATAATTTCTCTTTTTTAAAGCTCATTACTTGAGTTTGGTGTCATGTTTCATGAAGAAACAGGTGATTTCACTATGACATATTAATTAATTGCAATTCCATAGCCAAACTTTAGGACTTTTCTAATAGAAGATATTTTGGGTTAGCAGAACATTTAACAATATCACAGCATGTTGAGAAAAAGAGCCGAAGGTGTACTGTGTCTAGGAACAAGTCTTCAGGCGATTTGTTGTACTACAGGTACTGAGCTAGGAATCTTTGAAGACCCGGCTCACTTTAATCAATATTTTCAGCCCTTCATGTTCACAAACATTAAAGTTTATAAAAGATTTAATCAACCATTAAACTTTCTCTAATTCTGATATTTTCCAAATTACAGATTCAAAATTTATACTTTTTAGGATCAAATAAAAACAGACTCATCAAAAAATCATAGAAAACTACAGAGGTTTTTATATTGGTCTATCTTGAGTATAAAGTTAATTAATACATATTCATATTGCATATATATTTAATATGTGCATATATTTAATATATATTCAATTTGGTTTGTCTTTTGAAAATATTTATATGCGGAAAAATACATATACAGCATAGAAAAAGTTTAATGTTTTATTTCAGGCATTCATTTACAGCATGAAATAAAACTGTTCTATAAAATGCATTAAGTGCTAATTATTCCCTCTAACAAGAACTAATTGTATTTGGAATTTCAGATAGACATTTTATTGCTATTACACATCTGCAATTTAAATGATAAAACAAACCCAGAAGTTTTAAGTGAACACTATATTTCTGTTGCTTATTCGGTAATTCCAGTATTCCAACTCATTGCAGATGTTCTTTATACTTTGGGGGGCAGCAGCGGGAGGCTTTACATTAGTTGTTCTCTAGTTGTTTTGGGGCTTGTGTTCTTTTGGGTTTATATTTTGAATATTAAGTTCTTCTAAGTTAATAAAATTATTTTAGATATCCTTATTCCACTAGACCAGGTTGCTCAAAGCCCCGTCCAATCTGGCCTTGAACACTTCCAGGGAGAGGGCATCCACAGCTTCTCTAGGCAATGTGTTCCAGTGTCTCACCACACTCACAGTAAAGAACTTCTTCCTTACATCTTATCTAAACCTACCCTCTTTCAGTTTAAATTCATTACTTCTTGTCCTATCACTACATGCCCTTGTAAAAAGTCCCTCTCCATATTTCTTGTAGGTGAATGTATGCATGTCATACATAAAGACCAAAATTGATGAAAGCAATGATACTTTTGACAAATTCAGAAAATACTCGACTACAGAATCTTTGGTGTCTTTCTGATCTTAAAACAAATCTTTATGATTTAAAACTATGTGTCATTATCCCTTACCATGAAAAAAAAAAAAGTTAAAATATTAAAATAATATTTGTAATGCCCCAATGAAGTATATAATACCTGTTCTAGATGAATCTACTGTTTGTGCCTCAGTTGCTAGTTCACTTTCTCAACCTGATTTAGTTGATCTTCCTGTTCATTGCATTTATCATGCTGCTCATGTATCTAACTCTAGATTTTTCCCCTTCTGGTTCAGTTTGCTGACCTCAGCCTTTATAAATACTCAGCTATTAAAAATGAAAATATTTAATTAGTGACGTCCACAAGAGCAATGAGCCCACACTTTCCAAATTTTTCTTTACTGTTAAATAGCTATTCACAGTGACTCAATTATTTTTTAAGGTAAAATAAATGTCACATGTAAAATGTTGCTATTTATAAACATTTATGTTCTTCATCCATTTCATTATGCAGGAAATTTTCTTACAAAAAGAAACCTTTCTATTAAGAATCTCTTTGTGGGTTCCATTTGCTTAAATACAAAAACTTATTGCTAGAACACACTTTTCTTTTAGAAATTACAGTGAAATGAAATTTACCTTTGGTGAGAAATGACATACAAGTTTAGGTAGATTTTTCAAAAAATATCCTAATGCCACGCAAATGCTTTAATTAGACAAAATGAGAGAAAAATAATAAGTGAAAAGAGAAACTAAACAATTTTCTTGTAAATAATGGATTAATATATTTGATTGACTAAATTCACCATAGCATGGTTACCTCTTTTTCTCCTCTTGTTTTCCTTGCATCAACAGATCATATGAACGCAAATATTCTTTACATCGAAGTCAATGGTGAATTTATAATTGTGAAAGTTGAAGCCAGGATTGCACATGAAGAATTAAAGTATAACATGATCAGTAGGGAAAGATGGGAAAAGGGAAAACAGCTGTCCTAAAGCATAGGGCAACTGAAATCCCTTTATTCTTTCATTTTACTGTACAGATTAAAATTCCAAGTCTAATAACACTGAATTTTTAACGACAATCTAGGAAACATGTCACCATAAGAAGGGAAATACAATGGTGTTTAAGAGACTAGCAAAATGTCTGGACTAAAGTTGAAAAATTATAAAAATATATTAAGATAATTGGGTTATAGATTGAAGACAAAATACTTTCTATTCCTGTATTTCATCGTAGATATTTAACTTTGTTCTTCCACTTCTTAGAAGATAGTGCTAGATATAAAGCACAGCCTTCTGCAGAATTTACTGGTAGTGGAATACAAATATTGCCTTTTTTGCAATGTGATTATTGTTCCACTATATATTCACAGCTAGACCAACCCTTGTAAGACAGTCAATATCAAGAGATACATGACAGGTTTGATTACCCTATAAGAGAATTATATTCTTTCCACCACTAACCAGATAATACTTCTAACTTTAGGTGGTTTTAGTAAACAAACTGGACAGAGTCGGCCTTTTTTGCGCTATGGTAGTATTTCTACAGGTATATTATACTGCCTCAGAAGAAAATGAGAGAGAAAGAATTGATTTCCTTTTTGTCTGATGATCAAATTCTGAGCAAGCTCTGGGAAGGCAGATTATTACAGTTGACTGGAAAAAAATCACCAATTGGACACATTTTGCTTACAATTATTTATACTGGAGAAGAACTTTCCTCTGAAGAAGGGATGAAAATTAAAATTAATCGAGTGCCCAATACATCAGTAGGAAAAGTTTTTCCTCTCTCTACCACCTTAAAGGACATCAGCTGTGGTTGGAAAGAGGATTTTTGTACAGTGTCTCAGCTGACATTATGATGTCCTGTAAAAAAGGACATGGTTGAGGCATGTCATCAACATTCATAATAGCCTTGGCATACCCACTGAGAAATGAAGCCACTGCCAGAGTCTGACTTATTGGTATACAAAGAGACTTTAAAAAAATCCATTCCGAAGACACAAAATGTCCATCCAAATTATGACAGTGCTGACAGAAATGTCAGAAGGTAATGTTTGAGAAGTATAAATGATTCCTCTACTAAGGAAAATCCTCTATCTTTTTCTTCCTTTCTGTAGTTCCTCAAAGAATAAATCAGTAACAGTATGTCTTACCACATGTACTTGTATACAGAAAAGAGAAAAACAAATAAACAAAACTATAGAAAAACAAATGTCTATATTTTCTCTTTCAAGAAAGCACAAAAAAGATGAAAAAATATGAGTTAATATAAATATATAGAAAAGTACACAAAAGCCAAAAAGGTAGTGATTATGAAAAGTATAGTAAAAATAACAAAATTAACAGGAATTTAAATGGTAGGAAATTGACTATGAAGTTTCTGAATTATGTGGCTTGCAAGCTCTTTTGAAAGAGCTTGTGCTTCATGTTGGATATTCTGGCCATATATGCCATGTTCATTAAATGTGTAAAACCCAGAGGAGCCAACTAGAGAGTTCCTAGACTAACGGCATAATTCAATTAAAGTGTTCTGCTTACAAAAAAATTTTAGCTTCTCCCAAGAATCCAGTATGGCACCAATTCTCCATGAAGTACCAGAGGTAACCATTGTCAAATCTAGGATTTCATCAGACAGCTCTTTAAAAAGCCTAGAGGAGGCTGAAGTCTTACATTATAAATTAAAGCTATTGTAATTTCCAACATAACTTGGAATTACCTTTCTATTTCCACTGTCTATAAATTTTCCCCTTGGCTTTTTGGCTACTAATAATTTTATAGGATGTTCCTTATTTTCCATGTCCCCTTGCTAGCCATGTCATATTCTCTTCATTTCTTTTATGATTTTGTCCTTGCTTGCTTATACTAGTTTTACTTAACTTCTTACTCTGATGGGGTTTTTTCCTACTTTCTGTACATTCCCACCTTGAGTTTGAGATCTATGATGTGTTTATGATTTAGCCATACTAGTCAGAACACATCAAACCAACCTAATTTCCTTCTGTGAAGAGCTAAAATGTCTTGTGAATGAAGGAGAAAATACACTTTGCCTACAGTAAGGGTAATGACATTCTTTTCCACTACATGGCTCTAACTGTCTGAAGAAACTGTTGTCTAGAATGAAGTACAAAGAAGTATGATGAGAATGCTGAAAGGTATGGAAGACCATCTGCTCAAGGAACAAGTGGATAGAACGAGATTTCTGATCCTGACAAAGAATTGAGTGGCCAGAGAGATGATGGAGACTATAATAATAGGAACAATTAAAAAGAAAAAAAAAAAAAAAGTAGGAGGGTTCATTTCCATAATAATAAACTATATGAATATAAAATAAACTATGTGGAGGCACAGTTTAAAACAAATTAAAAAGAGATACTTCACACAACACATGCATAATCTATGAAACTCATTACAAGTTTGCTGATGGCACCAAGCTGTGTGGTGTGGTTGACATGCTGGAGGGAAGGGCTGGGCCATCCAGAGAGACCTGGACAGACTGGAGAGGTGGGCCCAGGCTAACCTCATGAAGTTCAACAAGACCAAGTGCAAGGTCCTGCACCTGGGCCAGGGAAATCCCAAGCACAGACTGAGAACAGTTCTGGGGAGAAGGATTTAGGTGTGTTAGTGGATGATAAGATCAACATGAGCCAACAGTGTGTGTTTGCAGCCCAAAAAGTCAACCAGATTCTGGGCTGCATCAAAAGAAGTGCGATCAGTAGGTTGAGGGAGGTGATTCTGCCCCTCCACTCTGCCCTTGTGAGAACCCATCTAGAATATTGTGTCCAGCTCTGGAGCCCCCAACACAAGAAGAATATAGAACTGTTAGAACAAGTCCAGAGGAAGGCTACCAAGATGATCAGAGGGCTGAAACACCTTCCCCATGAGGATAGGCTGAGAGAGCTGGGCTTGTTCAGCCTGGAAAAGAGAAGGCTCCAGGGAGACTTCACAGTGGCCTTCCAGTACCTGAAGGGTGCCTACAAGAAGGCTGGGGAGGGACTTTTTACAAGTGACTGTAATAATAGGACGAGGGTTAATGGGTGGAAGTTGAGGGAGGGGAGGTTTAGACTAAATATAAGGAAGAAGTTTTTACTGTGAGGGTGGTGAGGCACTGGAATATGTTGCCCATGGAGGTTGTGGATGCTCCATCCCTGGAAGTGTTCAGAGCCAGGCTGGATGGAGCCTTGAGCAACCTGATCTAGTGGGAGGTGTCCCTGTCATAGCAGGGGAGTTGGAACTAGATGATATTTGAGGTCCCTTCCAACCCAAAACATTCTATGATTCTATGATTCTACGGCACTCCATAGATACAAAAAAAAATAATTTGCAAGTTTATGGAGGACACTTCTTCAACATTACTATATTGAATATTACCATCTCTGGCCCAAGAAAACATTGAGCTGCAAACTGCTGGAGGTTCAGTGATTACAGTAGGGAAGTATTTTAGAGTATGCTTAAGAATTCTTTTACTCATCCCTGAAAGTTACTGCTGACCATTGTTGTATATAAAATACTGATTTGCAATACATATATTTGATCCAGTATGGTAAATTCTCTTTATGTTAAGTTTGTGAAAATGCTTGGAAAATAATATTCATAGAATCATAGAATCATTTAGGTTGAAAAAGACCTTTAAGATCATTGAGTCCATGCATGAACCTAACACTGCCAAGTCCCACTAATCCATGTCCCTAAGTGCCACATCTACACATCTTTTAAATACCTCCAGGGATAGTGACTCAACTACTTCCTTGGCAAGCCTGTTCCAATAATTGACAACTCTATCAGTGAAGAAATTTTTCCTAATATCCAATCTAAACTTCTCCTGGTGCAACTTAAGGCTGTTTCCGCTCATCCTATCCCTTGTTACTTAGGAAAAGAGACCAACACCCAGCTTGCTACAATCTCCTTTCAGGCAGTTGTAGAGAGTCACAAGGTCATCCCTGAGCCTCCTTTCCTCCAGAATAATCAACCCCAGTTCCCTCAGCTGCTCCTCATAAGACTTGTGCTCTGGACCCTTCACCATCTTCATTGCCCTTCTCTGGAAACACTCCAGCACCTTAATGTCTTCCTTGTAGTGAGAGGCCCAAAACTGAACACAGTATTCGAGGTGATGCCTCACCAATGCTGAGTACAGGGGGAAAATCACTTCCCTAGTCCTGCTGGCCATGCTATTTCTGATAGAAGTCAGGATACTATTTCCCTTCTTGTCCACTTGGCACACGGCTGGCTCATATTCAGCTGGCTGTTGACCAACATCCCCAGGTCCTTTTCTGCTGGGCAGTTTTTCATCCACTCTTCCCCAGGCTTGTAATGTTGCATGGGGTTGTTGTGACACAAGTGCAGGACCCAGCACAACCTTGTTGAGTCTTACACAGTTGGCATCAGTTCATAGATGCAGCCTGTACAGAACCCTCTGTAGAGCCTTCCTGAACTGAAGCAGATCAACACTCCTGCCCAATTTGGAATCATCTACAAACTCACTGAGGGTGTACTTGATCCCCTCATCCAGATCATTGATAAAGATATTAAACAGGAGTGGCCCCAATACCAAGCCCTGGGGAACACCACTTGCGACCAGACGCCAACTGGATTTAACTCCATTCGCAACAACTCTTTGGGCTCAACATTCAGCCAATTTTTACTCAGCAAAACGCACACCCATCCAAGCCATGAGTAGGCAGTTTCTCCAAGAGAATGGTGTGGCAAACAGTATCTAAGGCTTTACTAAAGTCAAGGTAAACAACATCCACAGCCTTTCCCTCATCCACTAAGCAAGTCACCTTGTCATAGAAGGAGATCAGGTTTGTCAGGCAGGACCTGCCTTTCATAAACCCATGCTGTCTGGGCATGATCATCTCATTTTCCTGTACATGCAGGTGCTCAGGATAGTCTGCTCTGGAACCCTCCCCAGCACTAAGATCAGACTGGCAGGCCTGTAGTTCCCCAGATCCTCCTTCTGACCTTTCTTGTAGATAGGCATCACATTTGCTAACTTCCAGTCCACTGGGACCTCCCCAGTTAGCTAGGACTGCTGATAAATGGTTGAAAGTGGCTTGGTGAGCAGTTCCATCAGCTCCTTCATAGAGGTGGATCCCAAGGAAAAGCAGTTTTCCCTTATTCATTGTCAAATGATAAGACATACTGATTGACATTTCTATAAGTATTTCTGCAATTTAAATAATTACTGCAGTAACTTCTCAAAAAAATAATAAATGCATTTCCAAACCTAATTTTTAGTGAGATTATAGTAATGAACTCTTTGCTTTAGAGTTCTTCTGTGTGTTTATCCATCTGCTATGAAATCTAAATGTTTACACTCTTAGTTGAACAAACCAGAGTTCAACTATTAAAAGTAATTATATTGTTGCCTTTTAAAGACTTTGTTGGTTACTACTGCCCAGCAGGTGATTTCTGCAAGAAGTTTTACTCCTGTGCCACTATACTTTCACAACAGTACTATTCTTGATAATTAACTTTTTTTTATAGATTTAAAAATTCCTGAATAAAAGGCTAAAAAACCAAACCAAAACAACAAAAATCTCACAACCCCAAAAATCTCAAGATTGCAATTTCTTGTGTTTTAAAATTTAAAATAATATTTAAACATTATTTTTAAAGAAAGACCTAGAAATAGATTTCAGCTAAAATAATGTAAATTGTTCCTGCATTCAATACCAGAAAAAAACCAGCAGTTTTCACTTCCAAACATAAAAGTTATTGTGTTTTAAAGACTGTACCACACAATGTTTTAGTTGCATGGCAAATTTGATTTTCACTACTCAGTCTGACAGACATCACTTTAAAGAAATAGCAAAGGAAGTTTATATCTTTTTGATTCTCAACTAGTATAATGTAAATAATGGAATTTTACAAAGAAATCAGAAATTACAAGGTTATTCCCTTCTAAATCATTACAATTAATTATTTTTGAGGAGACACTCATCTGGGAATTTGGCTAATTATAAACCTTTAACGAGTCTTCTTGCAAACCTTATTAAAGGTAGAGCTTATTTCCAACAATGGAAGGCTCCCTCAGCAACGTCTAAACCAAACCTCCTGAAGTGTAAAAAATTCAGGAAATGGCTTTGTGATGAAAATATTTTTCCTGTTAATTTTCTATATCAGACTGAATCAGTACAGTTACTTTAAATGTAAAGATGGGAATAACATTACAATCAAATATGCATGATGAGTTAAAATATATGTTGCTTTTTCTTTTGAGACTTGACTTAAAATTGCTCGAGTGACAAAACAGATGAAGATAAAGTTGGCAATGTTCAATTGCTCAACAGGTAGGTGGTAACTCGGTAACTTCTAATTCTATGCTTAGAGCCATAAATACATTTTGTTACATTTGTATTATCCAGTGTGTCTTAATTACATTCCAAAAATAATCTACTTGCACATACTCATTTTAGTTCATTTGCTTATACACTGACTGAGCACTCTGTGTGTGTTTAGCATGTGTCACTGGGAAAAACTGCTGAATTCACATAATTCCAATTAAATCATGATCAAACTGGTTCATTGATTTACTAAAGATAGGTAATTAATTGTCAACCATTAGCCTATATATTAGGATGAGTATCAGCGACACAACAGATACACCACAATACTACAGAATGTTATTACACATGTACAAATTTCTAAACACCCTTCCATGCAAATTGGTGTGCCCTCATTTGTGGCCATGGGTGAGCTGGAGGTGGTGAAAGGGGGTACCTGTGGGGTCACCATGCTGCCAGGTCCAGGCAGAGCCCACAGGGCCGCTGGACCACATCAGGCAGGGTCGTGTCAGCCTTGCTGCTGTCCCAGTCCCCTTTTCCTTCGCCCAATAATCATCTCTGAGCTTCTCTTCTCCTGTACTTCTTATTTCTTTTCAAAATGACACCTCTGTTTCAAAAGTCTCTGTAGCTCTTTCTTTAGCATTTAATCCAGTTGATGGCCATCTTCCTCTTCAGCATTATCAGTCTGGGGTGAATAGTTTGAGTGTCCCACTCACCCACCGCGTTGCTCCTACTTTCCTGCCTTGTCAGCTGCTGTTATCCCAGCCATTTTGCCAAGGTTGGGCCATGCAAGCAACCCCAATAACATGCTGTGCCCCACAGGTGATGATTCTCTTGAAAAGCCCACCTGAAACAGATCAGTTTTCAGCTAAAGTTGACAGAATTTACTGTGATTGCTATTTGCACACTGAGGTTGTAATGGTAACAGACAGTAGAACTGAAAATTAAGGATTGAAGAGAAACTGCTTCTGACACTTGAACAAAAATGAGAATGGAAACTGTCTGAGTTGTACATAAAGAAACAAGGACAAGACAAGGGATGATTAGGAATGAGCATTAAAGTATCTATGAATAAAACATCATTAGTGTTTTTTAAAAAATAAGGCTACTGGATAATGCTATTGTAATTGAGTGTGTTTTGTCCATAATCATCAGAGAAAAAAAAATTTCATTTTTGAGCTGGAAAATGATGGTTACCTAAGAATCCATGATTCTTAAGCACTGACTTTCAACATGGTCAAAGAGAATGATAAAGAGTAATAAAGAGTAATAAATATAATTAGTACTTCAAAGAGATGCAACTCTAAAAGCTAATGAATAATTACAATTTTTGGAAAATGGAAAGAAAAACTGAGGTGGAAAAGCACAGAATTAAGCATACAGCCAGAGATTACCTAGAAATCTACAATCACAAACCAGCAAAAATCTACACTTACTCCCTGTCTGCAATAGTAAGGTGAATTACACTGTTAAGAAATATAATAGGTAGATAGTCCTTCAGGTTAGCCAACAATGCCATTCCCAATACCAGATGCCTTAGGCAAAGATTGATGGGGTAAGGTGAAGAACAGATACATTTATACCTTACACATTCCCTGGTGACTAGATTGCTTGGCTCCCATAGCTAGGAGATTCAGCAGCAAATGTTCATCTGACTCAAGAGCAGGACTAGTAGATAGATTTCTGTCCCCAGAGATGCATGCAAGCTGACTGCAGGTAAGATGACTAGAAGTGATTGCTTAAGTGAGAGAGGAGTAAAATGATTCTGCCTTCTCAAGTGACAAAGAAAATGAAGACCTAAACTCCTCTCAGAGAGATCAGAGAATGAGAGTGGCTCAGAAAGCACTGTAGGAGGTTGCTGCTGCATTGTAGGAGTCTTTGCTATGTATTTTAACAAGTATAAATATTTTTTGACATTATGTAAATTTATGCAGTGCTACCTAGGATGATGAATAGACAGTCTATATGAGAATGAAGTGGTGAGAAAGACCAGTGAAGTCCATAATAATAGATGCTGAACCACAAGCAGGTCAGAAGTGGTAGGAGAGGAACTACAACCCAGGTAGGAACATGGGACACAGCCTTAACTCCGAATCAATGTCTATAAACCTGTAGTCTTTCCCCAGGACAACCCCCAGGAAAGAGGAAATAGGAAATATATACAATGCAGCTTGGAATACTATAAGTTTTCTGAGGTTTTCAAAGCTTCCATGAAAGAATTAGAAGCAATAGTAGCAGGTGAAGAGAAGGCACAAAACAAACTAAGAATCACAGGTCGCTAGGAGGCTTGTCAGTGTGTGAGCTAGTAACTATTATAGAATCATGGAATCATTTAGGTTGGAAAAGAGCTTTAAGATCATCGCATCCAACCATTAACCTAACACAGCCAAGACTTGTTATCTTGTCAAATCTACATGCAAATTTTCACACTCATGAAAATTCACCAGGGAGATCTGTGATACACTGTTTGGCCTACCTCAGTGAACAGTAATGACCCATAGTTTGGTTAGATACTTGACAGGACTCTAGCCATGTTGGACCTCTAGCTAATGTAGCTTTATGAAAGGAAGCAAATGCCTTTGGATGAAGTGCACCAGGTTTCCTAATGCTTTGCTCAAACAGGCCTGAAACAAAACAGAAGTTTACGTTATTCCCTTACTGTTAGACCAAGGGTGTTACATTTGTTTATGTAGCATATGCATGGTGGTTATTTTTTAATATATCTTATGTGTGATAGAAATCAAACTGGAGCCTACTATTTAATTGTGTATCATGTATCTACATCTTTCTTAACCCTGTGTTCAATCCAATCCATCCAGAATGGTCTAACAGCAAAACCGAAATGACAAGCAATGCTAAGTAGATTATATCAGTCAACTACTTTTGTCGCCCTACTATGTTAAAAAAAAGTCTTTGCTACTATTGTTAATGACTTCAAATGAGGGTAATGTTCAAATATGGTATGGAGTATTGCATTCTTCATTCATAAAAAGAAGCTTAGTATGGTGATAAATATTTAGCAGGCAGTAGGAAACTGTCTTTCTAAAAGGGAAAAATGCTGATGTTCAGCTGGTATATTGCGGCTATGAGAAACAGAAACTCCCATTTGGTACTCAGTTCTGAATTAAGAGAATCTCAGATGATGGAAGTTATTGCTTCTCATAGATACCACTCTCTCACTCAAGATGACATTACTCGTAGCTCTTCCAGCTTTTGCAGTCATACATAAGACACTGACAGGAATACAAAAAAAAAAAAAAATGCTCTCCAGGGTCAGACCATCAAGACCAGTTTTCTGTCTCCAACAGTGATAATAAAAGAAACTATATAGTGAGAACGCATGAGACTGGACACTTTCTTCACTCCATCTTCTTCACCAGCATCACACAATTATTGTGTTAGAGGTGTAAGAGGGTGCATCTCTGCTCAGTGCTTTTAGTATCTATTTATGGACCTGTTGTCCATGTATTAGTCTTAATCTCTTTTTGAATTGACTGATATTCTCTGCCTCTACACAATTCCATGGCAGCAAATCCCATAAATTCACTACCTACTTCCTTTTAACTGTTTTAATCTGGCCACCTGCTAGTTTCATTGAACTGTTTCTACATGTACTGCAGGATTTAATGAATAATAGTTCTGCATTCAGTTTATTCACTGCTTCTACAATTGTGTAAACCTCAGTTATAAAACATCATCCCCCAGTCTTCTCCTCTCCAAACTGAAGAGCTAAGTCTTTTTAGTCTCTTCATAAGGTCGATGCTCCATCCCCTTAATCATTTTAGTTGCCATTCCATGTATTTTTTCTAATTCCACAGTATTTCTCTTGAAACACTGAGACCAGAACTGCACATAGTACTATCTGACCTACAGCACTAAAAGGTTTTCTTTAATAAAGATTTTTTCTGGCAAAGAACAGAAAATCATGAAATTGTTAAAAATAAAAGCATTTTTCAGCACTTCATTTTCAAAATGTTTTACTGTCATTTTTCTCTCCATCTTTGGAAACAATTCAAAAAGACTTTACTCAATGGTGATCACTTATACAGGAATTTCTGTGAGGCAGACCAAAGACTCTTTGTACTCGAAATCCCAGACCATGTTTAATTGCTTATTATACAGACATGGGATCATGTTAACATCTTTGACTTGCAGCATCCATTTACCGTACTGAAATTAACACATGACACTCCAGAATGCCTGATGTGATGTTTATAAGGAAAAAAATGAAAAAAAAAAGAATAAATGTATTTTTCTTTCCTTAAACACGACTCCTGAAATATGAAGATAGAGATTTAAAACTCGTATTTGCTAATGAGCTTTTATTAAGGTGTCCAGTAAAAATGTTGTCTGTTATTTTAGAAAAAATGGACTTTCCTGTTGGAGCCATGTCCATGCTTCACATTATATAATGTAGCACTGAGACAAAGAGGAGAGCCAGCAGTTCAGATCCATTAAACTAAACTTGGGTTTCATAACCCTGAGGACTGTTCAGCCACTGGGCTACAGGTTAAAATAAGAAACTACACCTCCAGCAATTTATATATCAAATATTGAAGAATGGAAAGTATTTGGTGATTTCAAACCAACTCCAGTGATAGCTGTGAGTCCCATTTTTTGGCAAGTGAATTATTTCTTAATACCTCACTCAGCTCTAATGATTCCCCTCTAGAAGCTTAAACTGTTGTGAAAAACGTGATGAAATATCTATCTTTTGATATCTTCTAAACCCAACTAAAAATTTTACAATGAATTGAGCTTTAGAAATGTTCCAGTTATATGCAGGGGGAAAGGAATGCCAGACCAATTGATTTCTTGGCTGCTTAGAGGGAGAAAGAGACAGGCTGAGGCAAAATAAATGGAAAAAAATGAAGGAAGATGGCTGGGATGGAGGTAACAGAAAGACATTTAGCTCACTGCCTTATTGTACTGGGCCTGGTTGAGCCGGAATTGGTTTTCCCCTAGAGCAGCCCTCATGGTGCTGTGTGTTATGTTGGGAGCTGGCAGGGTGTTGATAGCACACTGGGGTTGTGGCTACTGCTGAGCAGTGCTCACACAGCACCAAGGCTCTCTCTGACATTTTTCCCCCAGTGGGACGGGGTGGGCAAGATCTTGGGAGGGGACACAGCCAGGACAGCTGACCCGAACTGACCAAAGGGATATTCCAGACCATATGGCGTCTGCTCAGTATAAAGCTGGGAGAAAGGAGGAAGGGGGTGGGGGCACCCTTGGTCCTCTGAGGCAAGTGCTACACGTATCGGAGCCCTGCTCCTGAGAAGGCCCGACAGCACTGTTCATGGAAAGCAGAGGATAAACCTGGGGTCTTTTTGCTTCCCTTTGCTTACATTAAAACTGCTTTTATTTTACCCACAAGGGTTGGTTTTTTTTCCAGTCTTATTTTTTTTCCCCTTTTTGCCCTGTTGAGAAAAAAAGGAGGAAACGAGGAAGGTGATAGAGCGACTTGGTGGGTACCTGGCATTTAGCCAGGGTCAAACCACCACACTTATAAAACCTGAAATACATGCCAGGATGCCCTAGTATGCTGCACATTCTTCCTGATTTAAGAAATAATTGTGAAATCTAGGGGTTAAGTGGTCATATACCCCTATATTATAGGGCCAAGTATCATTGTACTGGTCAATCCACATAATGTGTCGAATTTCACTATTCATATTATTCTAAAGCTTCACTTGTTGAAAAGCTTCATTAGATCTAAAGATTCCAGTCCTGCTAACATTGTTCAGAGGAGTCAGTGAAGTTTTAGCTTTCTTTGTTCATATGTTTGCTGCTTTGATACTTAGAGAATTGCATAAAATACTGTGATAAAAGAATATCAATTCAGTCTGAGGTTAAGAAATGCAGTAGCTAGATTTGGTTGTGTAATGTTAATCTGCCTTTATGTGTATTTTTACAGTCTCTGAGTACATGATTAACTTCCTCACAGGACCTTTGCCAGCCTACTCCATGAGAAGTATTGAATCTTTGCACTGACTTAGTCCCTTTGAATATATGCTTCCTTCTAACGTCTTATATGAAATTATGAATCAAAAGAATTCTGATCTGCGTGTATTTAAACCCCATTTCAGAGAAAAAAATCTCAAGTTTCTAGGTGTTTTTAACATTTTAAAGAACAATTATAAAGTTTTGGAAGATTGTATTCATATATTCTTGGAAAAAAATATTAAAACTATTACTAGTTATTACTAAAATACCTAACTCAGAGGCAGATACAGCTTCAGTCTACACAGAAGGCTATATAGTCAGTGATACAACTGTACCATGGGATGCTGTAACATGTGTTAAGACTCCTATATTTTTCACCCCAGTAAATTTTATTGGCATAAGAGCATGAGATCCAGTTTTGATTAAGCTCTAAAGTGACCAATCTGTAACAGAAAATATTGTGTTAACAATAGCACACAGAAATATAAGCTGTGTAAAATAAAATTTAGAATTCTGAAAATATTTTAAATGGCTAATTCAAATTAAATAATTGTTTCTATACTATGATAAAAAACTAGAATGTTTCAAAATTATCTTTTTCTTGTGATATGCAATTTACATGCAGTAAGATCTAAGAAAATTTGTATTTTTGAGAAAAAGAGTGAACTTTTATAAGAAAGTAGTAAATTTATTTTTGATACTTTAGCATTAGAATACTCTATCACTTCCACTGTCATTTTCCTGGCTATTATCTTTACAGTGATTCAGCATACTGGTAAAGCTGAGTGAATACAAATAGAAACATCTGCTATAAAATGTGATGAAGATTGATCGTAGAAAGAAAGACTAAAGTAAGGTAAGAAAGTGAGGAAACACTAAACAAGCATCAATGGAAGAAATAATAACCCAAAAGGATTTATTTTCTTCCCTCTAATGGTGTCATGGTTTAAACCCAGCCATCAATTAAGCACCACACAGCCGCTCATTCACTGTCCCCCCTCCTGAGTGGGATGGGGTAGAGAATCAGGAAAAAGAAAAATAAAACTCATAGATTGAGATAAAGACAGTTTAATGGGACAGAAAAGGAAAGGAAAACAATAATAATAACAACAATAACAACAACAGATTATACAAAACAAGTAATGCACAATACAATTGTTCACCACCTGCTGACTGATGTTCAGAAAATCCCTGAGCCATGATGCCCCACCAGCCAACTCCCTCCAGTTTACAGAATCACAGAATCATCTAGGTTGGAAAAGACCTTAAAGATCATCTAGTCCAACCATTAACCTAACATATTCATATATTATATTAATCATGGCATATGGTATGGAATACCCTTTGTCTTGTTTGGGTCAGCTGTCCTGACTGTGTCCCTTCCCAGCTTCTTGTGCACCCCCAGCCTGCACTGGCCAAGCAGTATGAGAAACTGAAAAGTCCTTGATTTAGTATAAACATTGCTCAGCAACAACTAAAACATCAGTGTGTTATCAACATTATTCTCATCCTAAATCCAAAACACAGCACTATAACAGCTACCAGGAAGAAAATTAACTTTATTCCAGCTGAAACCAGGGCAATATCCACCACTTACTCTATCATGTCCAAGTCCCACACCTTCCGATACATTGTCAGTTAATCACCACCACTTTCTCTGTCTTTTGATACACATACACACACACACATAAATAATTTCCATTAACATGTCCATTTAAATGACCATTTATGTTCATTAAAATGTCCCTTTAAAAAGTCTGTTGAGTTAATTTGGTCCATGAATGGGCTCCATCTGTCATGACAGTCTTTCTGGGCAGGAGGGATGGTGTGACTGCCACTCAGTCAGCAGAGCAGGATTGGGCTTCACTGTGGTGCAGTGGGTGGATGACATTGGGTGCAGCAGGAGGATGGTGTGTAGTGCTGGATTGTTGTATGCTGAAGTCAGTTCTGGTTTCCTCACTACTGTTCTTCACTTGGTTTCATCAAAGTTCATTCTTCATGAATCTGGATGATTCTTGATGTACTACCACTGACATATAACAGCTACACTAGTGATGACATACAGTGGCAGGTTTATATAGCAATTACATCATACAATTTAATTCACCACCTGTGCTCACCTAAAACCAAATCCCCTTGAGGCACACATCAGAATTCACCCACTAAGTGCACCCAGGTTCTTGAACAAAAGAAATCCCATGGATGGGTTCACCTTTGCCTGAAGCAGGAGTTACCCAGACTGTCTTCCCTAACATATTATTTATGGGCGCTACACGGACCTTATCCCCTTCTACAGTATGTAAAAGTTTTGACTGGGCAGGGCCAGCCTGATTGGTAGATCTCCTAGTGTTAACTAATAAGGTGGCCTTTGCTAAATATGTATTCCAAAATGTGAAGATTCCACCACCCATTGTTCTCAGTGTAGACTTAACAGTCCATTGCATAACTCAATTTTTCCCAGAGGCTGGTGCATGATAGGGGATGCATGCCATGCTCTTTGGCCCAGGTGTCTATGAGGTTGTTTTGGAAATGTGTCTTATTATTCAACTCAGGTATTTCTGGGGTGCCATGTGCCGTAAGACTTACTTCTCAAGGACCAGGATAGTGTTCCAGGCAGTGGCATGGGGCACAGGATATGTTTCCAGCCATCCAGCGGTTGCTTCCACTATTGCAAGCACATGGTGCTTACCTTCATGGGTTTGTGAGAGTGTGATACAATGAATTTGCCAAGCCACCCATATTTATATTTCAGACATCATCCTCCATACCAAAGAGGCTTTAACTGCTTGGTGTGCTTAAATACAGGACATGTTTCACATTCATGGATAACCTGTGTGATAGTGTCCATGGTCAAGTCCACCCCTCGATCACAAGCTCATCTGTATGTTGCATGGCTTTCTTGATAGCCTGAGGTTTCATGGGTCCACTGAGCTATAATTTATTCACCCTTATGTTGCCAGTCCAAATCCACCTGAGCCACTGCAATTTTAACAACCTGTTCCACCTGCTGGTTGTTTTCATGTTCTCCAGTGGCCCAGCTCTTGGGTACGCAGGCACCTACATGATATACTGTCACAACCAGGATCTCTTGCTGGGACACAGTATCTTGCCACAGCGCTGCAGCCCAGATGGTTTTGCCTCTGTGCTGCCAGTTACTTTGCTGCAAGACCTCCTCAGGGCATATGCCACCATGCAGGAGCCAGTCTAGAGATAGAGCATTGGCCACTTTCCTATTTAGCAGTTTCTAAAGCCAGCTGGATGGCTTTGACCTCTGCAAACTGACTTGATTCACCTTCTCCTTCAGCAGTTTCTGCAACTTGTTGTATAAGCCTCCATACAGCAGACTTCCATCTCTGATGTTTTTCCACAATGCAACAAGACCCACCAGTAAACAGGGCATATTGTTTCTCATTTTCTGGCAGTTTATTATACAGCAGGGCCTCTTCAGCATGTGTCACCTCCTCCTCTGGTGATATTCCAAATGTTTTGCCTTCTGGCCAGTCCATGATCACTTCTAAAATTCCTGGGTGACTGGGGTTTCTTACTCAAGTTCATTGTGTGATCAGTGTGACCCACTTACTCCACATAGCATCAGTTACACGATGTGTAGAGGGGACCTTTCCTTTGAACATTCAATTGCATACCAGCAGTAAGGGTGCTAAAAGGAGCTGTGTTTCAGTACCAACCACTTCCGAAGCAGCTTGAACTCCTTCATGTGCTGCCAATATCTCTTTTTCAGTTGGAGTACAGCAGGTCTCAGATCCTCAATATCCCCGACTCCAAAACCCTAGGAGTTCATCTCATGTGTTCCCTGGTGCTTTCTGCCAGAGACTCCAGGTAGGGCCATTCTCCCTGACTGTGGTGTACAGCACTTTTTAAACAACTTGTCCTGCTCAGATTGGTCCAAGGGCTACTGCATGAGTAATCGCCTGTTTAAATTGCTCAAAGGCTTGTTGTTGTTCAGGGTCCCACTTAAAATCATTCTTCTTCCAGGTTACTTGATAGTAACAATCAGGCTTACAGTCAGACAAGTTGCAGAAACTGCTGAAGGAGAAGGTGAATCAAGTCAGTTTGCAGAGGTCAAAGCCATCCAGCTGGCTTTAGAAAGTGCTGAACAGAAAAGTGGCCAATGCTTAGAATATGCATTCTCCAAAACCCCACAATCACTAAGAAAACATGTGTTTCCTTTTTACTAGTCAGTAGAGACATAGCTGCTATTTTGTTGATCACATCCATTGGGATCTGACAATACCCATCTTGCCATTTTATTCCTAAAAACTGCATCTCCTGGGCAGATCCCTTGACCTTATTGTACTGTCATCCTAAATCCAAAACAAGCACTCTACCAGCTACTATGAAGATTACCTTTATTCCAGCCGAAACCAGGACAAATAGGCAATGTACAATATAAAATATATTCTGAACTTGTTTTTCAGGGAAAGGTAGTAGCAGTTAGTAACGTGAAAATTGTGAGTCTTCCATTTAACCCTTTCAGAGTTAACATTTCCATGAATTGATACTAACATTACTTATTTAACATTTGATTCTGCAAGGTGCTAAGCACTATGATCATCAGAGCACTTACATGTATAGGTAATTTTAAGCATGTGAGTAGTCCACATGAAACCATCATCATTGTTTTCATAAGTGTATGATGAATCACATTATTGAATCCAGACAAGGGTGTTCACAATCTTGTACAATCAAGTTAAGGGCTTTACATGAAGTGAAAAGACAATGAAGACACCCTGAAGAGTTTATAAGAGTTTAAGGAATATTAACGTTTTTATTCTAAACATTCCCCATGAATGTCCGTGAGCACGTTTTCTTCAATATATCTTCATCTTCTTTTACTAATTCTTTGGTTACTTTAGTGCTGTTATATATCTGACTTGCTCTATTTTTTATAGACCCATAAAGAAAGGCAGTTGGGTCTTGTGGGAGTGGGGGGAGAGAGGGGGAGCAGAGGAGGAGAGGGGATGGTGGTGATAAAATGTAATTCCTCTGAACACCTGCTGAGTTTAATTGCACTACAGCTGGTGCTGATTGTAAGTGGGTAAGGGAGGAGTAAGGGGGGGTTACTGACTGATTGGCTGTCGTTACATCCAGTTTTATTGTCTTTTTTTCCCCTTTCAGTATTATTCTTACAAGTTAAAAGAGACTCTGAGTCTGAGGGATTAGGGACCTAAACCAAAGAGGAATCTTATGATCTGTGAGCAGAATAAGATGTGGTGTTTCCTGGATGAAGACATCTGAAGAAAGCATATGTGAACCTCAAGAGCAAGACTGATGATCCCAACAGACAAATTGCCACAGTATGCAGCATTCACTAGAATGAAAGGTTTATAGGTGAGATATTTAAAGAGGTCACCACGCCCAGAGCATGTGGGTCTGCAATGAAATAGAAGACAGTGCTTGAGATGAAGGAGCTGTGGTCATTCAAAAGGGATAGCAAACCATGCAGAGAAATTTTCAAGCAGGTTCTCATTCTGCAAGAACTTAAAGATAACAAAGTATGGTGGGTTTAAAAAGTATAGCATCAAGGCAGTGTGGAGCAAACCCCTGTTCACAAAATTGACAGAAACGGGCACTGAAAAATGGACTGCCGTAATCTGATAATTGCTGGGGACAAGCTGCTTTAATATAGAGAAGTATGATGCACATAGTTGTGATTTAAAGACTTTATTTTAGAATATGTCAAAAGAGGTGACAGAACATTACAACTGGGTAATTCCCTTAGAAAACAAAACAAAACAACACAAGACAACTACAGAACAACCCACATTCCCAAATTTTGGGTTAGTTTGTAAACAGCCGCAAAGGTAAAAATGGTATCTGAAATAGCAGGAAAAGAGATTGACAGGTGTACCTCAGGACTCTGGAATTTTTACAGAACATGGATGCTAATAGTGACGTTAAATAAGCTTTGTAAAAGATTAGGGAGTTACCTTTCAGTGATAGATGTGGGAGGGACAATTTGCTTTGAATTTGGAACATGAAAATGCAGAATTTTTAATTTTCAGAACTGTAGTAGGTAAAACATTAGTTAAGCATATCAGTTCAATTTTTATAAATGAAATTACTTAATATATATTTTGGACTACCTAAATAACAAACTGGTTATGTTTAAAATAAATCCTTTTCAGGAAATATTTTCCCAAGTAAAAAAATTCTGTAGACGATTTAAGTGTGTATTAAGTGGAATATGGGCTTATTTATAAGCACTTATGAAATGAGGTCAGTAAGAACTTTCAAACTAGCAGGATACAAATGTTTGTGGTACATCATAATAAAAAATCACATTGACATATAATACTGCTAACTAACAACAGAATAAAAAGGGATGCGGAAAAAGGATGGGGAAATGTTTGCCTGGATTAAAGAGCTACAAAGAATGCCTACAATCCTGGATGAAGAGTGACCTAGAGCTGGCTTTCTCACCACTGGTAAAATTCACACACAGAAAAGAGAGACCTTTGCTTCCTGTTAAGCAGTCAGAAAAGACAGAGAGGAAGGAACTACTTAGCTGTTATATTTTGCTCTCTAAAATTCATCCTACCTGGTACTTCAATATCTAGCTGACCTTCATGACAATGTCAGTCTCTCTCCATACGTCATCATGTATCCAGCTGTATTTTTAGCAGGCTAAAAACTCACTGATGTTTCTGAAGGTTCTGCAGTCTGAGTGTTTCCTTTCTGATTTGCCTCACAAAAGTTTTCAGAAATGTGGTAATTCACCAAAGTAGCTTGAAGACATTTTCTCCAAATTAATTTATATAGGGTGAGATCTCAGGAACTCCACTCTAATTTCACATACATGTATATACAGACCCACATAATAGTGTTAATTAAAAAGCTAACAGAGTTTATTGCTGACCCCATCATTGTATTCGTTATTTTCATATTGATGTCCTGATTACAAAGTAGACAAGAGGCATACAAAATGCAAAACTTTCTTAGCAAGTAATGCTGATTTTAAAATTTTATGTGCTTAATTAATAGATTAAAACTATTGAACAATTTCTAGCTCTGTCTTCATGAATGTTACCATCCCAAATGTTACTTATCTGATCTGCTCTGATAATAGAACAATTAGATTAGTTAATTTAATTTGGTTTCTTTCTTAAAGTGTAACATTCTTGTTGAATTTATTATTTTAAATGTTTCAGGTGATGACACCTATTTTCATTTTGCTTTCTGTAATTTCTTAACCTACATATTGACTAATAAGTTTACTTTCTCCATTCCATTTAACAGCTCAGAACAGTCAGAATTTTGATACATGTAATAGTAAATGAAAATGTTTTATTTCTTGTGTATTTATCTTTCTCAAGGTGTCCATCTGGGATGAATGTGAACTGCTAAACAAAAGGTTCAATTTTTTTTTATCCAATTATACCACTCTCAAGCAAAAGATTCTGTTTATCTTTTCTTTTTCCATGATCAGTATAATTATAGGTCATTTAGGCATTTTTCTCCACTAAATCTCATTTTCAAGAGACATTAGATCCTAACACTACTAGTCCATAACAGAGAAGAAAACTTCCTTCTTTTCATAACATACCACTTTATCATGCTTGCTCCTTGCAAAAAATAACTCAGTAAAATGAAAAGCTTACAAAAGGATCACTAGTTCAAGGAAGGCCTGAGAAATCCTTTTCTAACATTGACAGAAATTCTGCTGACAACTCATTATCTATTCTAATTGATAAAACAAATGAACAAAAAATTAAGACAATGACTTAATGTCTTTGATGCGCTTCGGCAAAACAGTCTTAAGTATTTGGGGAAGAGCATCTCATTGCAAGTTCAGGAGACTTATACCACTGTTTTATAAACCTTCAGGCACAGAGATTACACAATTTTTCTGGGCAAGATGCCTCACTGATAGAGTATCATAGAATCACAGAGTCACAGAATCGTAGAATCATAGGATGGTTTGGGTTGGAAGTGACCTTAAAGATCACCTAAGTCCAACACCCCAGCCCTGGACAGGGACATCTCACTAGATCAGGTTGCCAACCTGGCCTTGAACACTTCAAGGGATGGGGCATCCAAAACTTCTCTGGCCAACCTGTTCCAGTGTCCTACTACCCTCATCATAAAGAATATCTCCCTTATATCCAATCTAAATATATCCTTTATTAGAATAAATCTGTTACATCTTGTCCTATCACTACTGGCCAGGGTAAAAGGTCACTCGCCATCTTTCTTATAAGCCCCCTTTAAAGTATTGAATGGTCACAATAAGGTCTCCCTGGAGCCTTCTTTTCTCCAAGCTAATCAACCGCAACTCCCTCACCCTTTCTTCATCGGAGAGGTGTGCCAGCTCTCTGATCATTTTCGTGGCCCTCCTCCGGACCCGCTTTGAGAGATCCAACTCATTCTTGTACTGGAGACCCCATAACTGGATGCAGTACTACAGGCAGGATCTTACAGAAGCAGGGTAGAAGGAAAGAATTATCTCACTCAACCTGCTGGCCACACTTCTTTTTGTGCAGCCTATCTTATTATTGGCTTTCTGGGCTGCAAGCTCACATTGCTGGCTCATGTCCAGCTTTTTTCATCTACCAGTACCCCCAAGACCTTCTCCACAGGGTTGCTCTCAGTCAATTAATCTCCCAGTCTGTACTGATACTGGTGATTGCCCTGACCCAGGTGCAGGACCTTGCACTTGGCCTTGTTGAACTTGGCCATGTTGCACATGGCCCTGTCCTCAGAGGGGAAAAGTTTTCATCGCTATTATTTTTCACACAATCAAGGCAGAATTAAGCCTCTCACAGATAGACATTTATGCTGGAGACACCTAAATCTGAACCAGTCACTTACATTCCCTGTATGGTCAGTGAAGAAAAGTAAATATCTCTGAAAGTCAAATTGTTAGTCTAAAGGAGGCAGCCAAAATAATCCAGAAACACCTCCTGTAGTATCCTTCAGTTGCCTCTTTGCTTATCGTCTTTGAGTTAGACAACTAATGCAGATGTAGACATCCATTTGGTAAGTAAGATGAACCTCTGTAAAACATTATACACCTTATAAAAACAAGAGAAATAAATTAAGTGTTATAAGAAATTATTCATAAATATGCTCTATACACATTTCCCCTTGAGTAGGTATCTGTTTCTCTGAAACTTTTGCAAATTCTATTTCTAATTGTTTCTTCTTTTCACCGCATTTGCTCGTGACATACAACTGGAGTTTCCTTCTCTGATTAAGACAATTTTTTTGCAGAAGTTTCTACCTGAAAATTAGTAGATATTAACTTGACCACAGGTTACGTTATTAATTTGATTGTTTTGCTAATTAATCTTTTTTAATTGTTACTGACATAAAAGTAAAATAATTAATTTATAACAAGCATCCTTAACAGTATTCATTAACCTCTTTACAGGTCTTTACTTTTTAGAAAAGACTGGAAATGTATTTTTACTTATTGAATTACCTTGATGTAAAAAAAAATACACCGGTGAGAATTGGTGACTCTTGGTTTGTTTGGGGGAATTGAGCTATTTTTAGCAAGGAGTATTTGCCAATCATAACAGAAGCAGAAATAGAGTCTAATGAAATCTCAAGCCTCAATGTAGGCTAATGATACTTGAAAATGACATGGTTATATCACAACAGGAAAGCACTGGTCTTAGCCTAAATGTCAGAAGTTTGACAGGCAGGTATCATAAAGACACGTTTCAGTCACCTCCAGTGAAATAATAAGTGATGAGCATTGTCAAGTATGTCTGTCTTTCCTTGGCAATTAAAGGGAGCCCAGTGTCTGCTGTTCCATGCACTTTTTCCTTTCTCCTATCTACTATCTAAACACTTGCTGTTCTGTTCTCCTGCTCTACATAATGGTAAAGTGAAGAAAGGAAGGAGATAGTTAAGTCTTCTTCACTTCAATGTTACTGACTCATTATTTGACATAGGGAGGGAGAAAGAAAACCATTAAGTTCCAGAGTGCTTATAATCTTGTTATTTTTCATTGTTCTCCTCATGCTCAAAGCTTAGTAACACTGACTTTGGCAAAAAACTTCATTCCGGTTCATAACCTAATCCTCACCATCATTTCTACCCCGAGTAGTTGAGGTACCTAAGAAATGGTGGATAATCAGCAGTAAGGTTGCTATCAGATAGAAGAGTAAGTTTAAAAACATGCTAATTTCATGTGGGAAGGAAACAAGACTTGGAAAGAGAAATAACCAGAAGAAATAAAGGCTGAGAGGCACAGAAATGAGAACTGTCACAAACAGAGAGGTGAGAATACCAGTCAGCTGTCTGCATCAACCACCAGCTTGTTTCAATCATCAGTCTCCCAGTGAGAGCTTATGTGCCTGGAGCTGTGTGAAATCAGAGGCACATTGCCAGGATGGGAAGAAACTGCCTCCATGCAGACTCCTACCTCAGTTGAATGTTCCCTCCTCTTGTAGTGTTATAAGGGAATAGGTAGCTATGATAGTGGATTAGTGCCAAAGTCAAGGTGTATGCATCACCCTGGCAAACTGTGATTCATTATAGCCAGGAGCAGGACGCACAGTAGATGAGCAACATTATTTCTAGCCAGAGCTACTCACTGGCTGATAATGAGAACAGCACCCTAGGGGAACTCAGCTGCTTTGATTTTTCCAGTTTCTGCACCAGCCTGATTCCTTCCTACCCTGCTAACTATGGGCAGAGAAGAGACGATTCTTGCTCCCATGACTTCATGCTTGATTTACCCACAAACCAAAGTGCCCCAAGGCTCTCCAAGTTTGAGTTACTAACTGTTCTTGCAATTACACATAACATGTTCAGTTTCCTCAATGCTAGGGAAGGGAAACCTCCACAGACTCCATCTGCTCAAGCAAGCCCATCATGTAGACAAACATGATCTTACTGAAAAAAGCAAACAAGGCACATAGCCTTACAGACACACAAGCTTTAGAGTAAAAGGAATGTAAACAGATTCCTGCCTGCAGTTTACCTTTACAGGAAAAGTTCTCCAGCATAGATTGACCCTTGACAGCAAACAGGAAAATGTAGGTGCTTTACAACAGGTAGTCAAGGCCTGAAAGCATTGTCAGTGTCCCAGCAGTTTAAACTGCTGTGACAGTCTCTCTAATTCCATTATCCACATATTAGACGTTTCACATGTTTCAAATACATAACAGAAAACAATGGGCAATTAAAAATGAGTAGACCTTATGTGCATTTGACCATCGGTTAATTTCACCTGATCAAAGATTTTATCTGTAGCTATTTGTAGTTGCTCTGGTGATAGTTTAAGAGTTTTTCTTCTATGATCCAATGTAAGGTTTAACTAGTCATATCAGCAAATAATAAATAGCAACAATTCACATTTTTAATTATACTACCCATGTCAACTAGTCTTTGATCATCAATGAAAACACTTAGCAGTTACTAAAATTTCTTGGAGCACATTTTGCCAGTGGCCCACTTTAAAGCTGGTGTTTCATTAAAATTAACTAGGTCTGGAGTTCAGTGATAACTGTACTCTGCCACCTGAGGAGAGAGGATAGAAAAAAGAGATGTGGTATATCCTGTTTAATTGGAGACACCATATTTGCAAAGCCTTGAATACCTACCGAGGATTTACAGTATTATGATAGTAACAAGCTTTGTTTTAATTTTGGTGTTCAGCATCTTTGTGGATATGCCATGCCGATATGCCCATGCCAAAATAGTTACAGAAAACTAGCAGCTCTAAGGACTTGTTTGCTTCTGTAGTTATAGTAATTCAAGAGAAATCTGCTGGTGGTGAGATGCTTTGTAAGTCTGAAATTAGTTCTGGACAGGTTTCTGTGAAACTTATCTTCCTCATAATGTAGTTCTTACAGTACTGCTGGGCATTTCACATCTACTGTATGGCTTTATACCATAATGTGTTCCAGATTTTGAATCAAAAAGCCTTGAACTTGAAATACTCCAGAGCAACGACTCCTTGCTTGCTGCATGAATACTTTTGTCATCACAAAGCATTTCACCAGCTGCCCATTGATAAACAATGGACAACTATTCATGACCATGTAACAAGATCGATTAATGCAAATCCTTTGCTGTTACTCCTACAGATTTTATAATCACACACTGATACAGCTGAAGACTTCTGGAGAAGTACTTATATTTTTTCTTGCAGTGGTGCTGAGATACAAAATATTTGTGATGTTATTTGCATTGTTAAAAAAATCTGTAATTTATTTGCAGGGAAGAGGATGTTGGGTAACTGTGATTTTGGGTAGCTGGATCCTGAAAGTTTAAGGATCCCACTGGAAGGACTCTTGAACAAAAAAACTGCTTGCTATTTTTTTATTCAAGAACTCAGGACACTGAAATGTGAAGAATTTTTGTTGGCTGAGCGCAAAAATAGGACTGATTACTCTTAATTCTTTTCAGGCTCTGGAGAATCCACACTTGGATAATATATTCAATAATATGTAAAAATAAACATATGATAATAAACTCAATAATATGTAAAAACCATAAGAATTATAAGGTAATGGGGATTAAGGGAGACTATACAGAGCTGTAAATATAACTGGAACTGTATTTGAATCTACACACAAATATACACAAGGGGTGGGGGGAGGCACCAGTGTAAAAAAAAAATCAGTAAACTTGGGCCTTAATAACCTTTCTGAAGTTATCTATGGTATTCCACACACCATCTCCAGTATTTTCAGTGGTCATTAAATGTTAGCTTTTCTAAGAAACTGAAGAGTGTTTTCTTTGAAAAGACAACTGGGAACAGTTACTGTCCAATTATTAGGATTTTGCATACAATAGACCCAAGGATTTATCTTCTCAGAACTTTCTGAAAACATAAAGAAGAAAAAGAAATTCTGTCTGTGATTCATCAAAGTTAAGCTACAGTGAAGTGAGAAGTATGCATGAAATACCTTCATAAATTATGGCCTCAGTATTATTCTGTATGATAGAGTGGCATATTATCTTTTTTTAGGTTCCTAAAGGATTAATTTTCTCTTCTTTTTCCTTCTGATAGGAAGTGACTATAAAATGGGATTCTGCAGCAATAGAAGAAAAAGGGAAATTGTGTAGAAGAACAGCTATCTACATAGGCTTTGGGGACTGCTTTAATCATGGAACTTGGGATTTTTTTTTATCATTTTTCTTTTCCTTTCTTTTTTTCCTGCTTCTGTGTTTCAGGTGCCAGTTCTCAGATCTTGAATTCAGCAGAGTTCTCAGGCTATCCCATCTCAGGCATGTTCAGTCATCCTCTTCTTTCCCCTACCCACTCCCAAATTCTTCTCAATCTGTGCTCAGTGGTCTGAAATGAAGACAAAATTGTTAATGTAAACTTCTGAGAGGGAAAAAACCAGAAAAGCCTGAGAGTGGCACACTGTGAGATGTGTGACATCAAACAACTACAGTTATCAGTAAGTCATCCATATTTTTGCACTAGTCACATGGATAAGAGAAAAACGTATTTCCTATTGTTAAGTATTCCAAATGTGTATCTTTAAAGTAAACCATAGCACTCAAACGAGAGAAAAAATGTAATAACTTGAATTGTGATAAGAGGACAGGAAGGAATCATATAAGGCCTCCTATTAAATAAATTAAAACCCTTCAAAGAAAATAACATATGGAAACTTATTTTTCTCAACACCCTCAAAATATATAAACATAAATAAATTAAGACCATTATGTTGCACACTGGTATCCAGTGAGTCGTTTTTTGTAAATAAAGGGGGGGGGGGGCGGAGTTAAAGTTAAATTCCAGATCTCTTCAGTGACCATATGCAGGTAAGTGGTAGAACAGAGGACTTGTTTCCCAGAGAACAGACTTTGAATATGGCTTGAATCTGAAGTCAGCACCTTCATGCCAGGGATGGAATTAGTTCATCAGCTCCCAATAATAAGATATCATCACAACTTTGAAAATAATTTCGATTTCTATACTACTGCCTTTTGTCTGTGCTCAAGTATAATTCATATTTCTTGAAGAGTTTATTTTCTGTACAAAATACCATCTCAAAGACATGAAACATGTTTAAAAAGCCTTTCAGATGTTCAGTTTTATTAATCAGTTATTTACCAACCTATAACAGGCGAAGATGCATGAGAACAATATAATAAATTATCAAGCTTTTCCTAAGATTTCCATATCAACAGATTTTCAACATTAGGACTTGTAATGTTTCAGCCTCAATGGAGGAATGGGTGAGAGTTTCTGCTGCACAATAGTAATCAGAGTCTGTGACAAAGTCGGGAGAGAAAAAAAAAAGAAAAAAGATTCTAATAATCTTCTATTGTGACAAACACAGTATGTAAACAGATAAGTCTTCCTATAGCTGATCTGATCATGTTGGTGTATTAACTGGCACCCAGGAAAAAAATAAATTAAAAAAACCCCTGTGCATCCAGAATTTGAAAAAGTAACAATCTTGATTCATAATGATTCTAGGCAATCAGTTCAAGAGGTTTTTTGCTGCTTTAAAAAAAGTCTGCAGGAAGTTACCTCTCTAAATGTAATTAACAGAACACATAGCACATCCAGTTCTGAGACACCATTCAAGAGTGTCCTGAAAAATAAGAGCTCATGCAGATAAGAGCCAAAAATTATTCAAAATTTTGTTTAACTCATCAAAAAGAAAACATTGAGATTTCACTTCAATACACTTTAGAGGGTGTCATTGTTTAAGTCCAGAGGGCAATGGAGCACCATACAGCTGTTTACTCACTCCTTCCCCCTCAGGGATGGGAGAAAATAAAACAAAAGGCTCCAGAATCCAGACAAGGACAGGGAGGGATGACTCACTACTTATGATCATGATTGTGAAAGAAAAATGTCAATTTAATTTGAACATCACCACCACTAATTTGCCAAACAAACCGAGTAGGATAGTGAGAAATACAACCATATCTTAAAAAAACCACTCCTCCCTTCTTCCCAGGCTCAGCTTTGCTCCTGATTTCTCTCCCTTCTCCCCCTCAGTGGCACAGGGGGTCAGGGAATGGGGGTTGTGGTCAGTTCATCACCCACTGTTTCTGCCAGTCCTTCCTCCTCAGGGGGAGAACTCCTCACACTCTTCCCCTGCTCCAGTGTGGGGTGCCTCTCATGGGAGACAGTCCCCCAAGAACTTCTCCAACTTTCCTTCCCATGGGCTGCAGCTCTTCATGAACTGCTCCAGTATGGGTCTCTGCCGTGGGCTGCAGTCCTTCCAGCAACAAACTGCTCCAGCGCCAGCTTCCCTTGGAGTCCCGGCCTTCTCCGGGTGCATCTGCCTGCTCCACTGTGGGGTCCTCCATGGGCTGCAGGGACACAGCCTGCCCTCTCACCACGAGCTGCAGGGCAATCTCTGCTACTGCACACCTGCCCCGACTCCTCCTCCTTTCTTCAACTGACCTCAGTGTTTGCATAGGTATTGCCCTCACCACTCCTCTCCAGGCTCCTCCTCCTAGATGTTATCACAGAGGTGCAGCCACCATCTTTAATTGTCTTGGCCTTGGCCAGAGGTAGGTCTGACTTGGAGCCAGGAGGGCTTTTATAAGCTACTCACAGGAGTCACCTCTGTAGCCCCCTCCTCTGCTACCAAAACCCTGCCACACACAAACCCAACACAGAGGGCTTTCAACTGAGACAAAGCACTGAGAACTGAAGGACTATTTGAGAAAGGCATACCAAGACCCAACCGTGGGAAGGTGAAGACAAACAACTTCACATTAGAAAGAGGACACATTTTTTATTACTACAACAGTATTTAGTAAAACAAGCTAACAGTGAAAGCCATATATCTGTTCAGCTCTTCAAGACTGCAGGCCTTTCTGGAAAAATAAGTTTCTCCAAAGAGAAGTTATTGGGTTAAAGACACAAGTAACTGGGTGAATTTCTATGGCCTACATTAAGTGATTGAATAGTCCCTTCTGAACTTCATATCTACTTGTCTACAAAAAATATGCATCTGAATATGTAATTTATGCAACAGGGGCCCACATGTGACTTTTAACTGAATGAGTTCCACAATAAAACTGTTCCACTATGTCTAATTCATCTAGCCAAGTACGGGTTGGATATGGCTTCACTACTAATTTATTTAGTAGCTGGTTTTGCCTCTTATGCTGAAGGTAGACGGTCTTTCAGAGAATGTGAAGGGGTTTATATATCTGACACCTCTATTGCCAAATGATTTTTAAAGAAGTTGTAAATTATTTTTAAATAATTCATAAATGATAGCTCTGATGCATTTTTTTTTGTAGTAATCATGTATCAACACTTCAAATGTTTTAACAATGGAAGTCTTCAATATAAAATTCCTGAAGGAGAGTTGCATATACCTTTTATGACATACCTTTAAAAAATATGTAGGCTTGACAAATTGAGCATTGTCATCAAGAAATACTGAATGAATTTCTCCAGGCTGTGGCCTGAGTGTAGAACTTCTCCATTTCCTTTTAAACACTACAGAAAAGGTAACTAACTAAATATATATTTCTGCTTTAAATATATACATATATTTAAATATTTATAGTTTTCCATTTTATCATATTTTATGTTATGATTTTTTAATATTTTATTTCTTCTTTTTTCATATTTTCCTCTTTCAAAACCACTCTGGTTAAATTTTTAAATTTATTTTCTTTTCCTTTGGTTTCACACTCTGTTGGCTTTTACCCTGGCAACACGCCCTAACCTTTGCAATATTTTTAAATAAGTGGAGATGTTGAGATCCTGTCAGGCCTCTGTATACTCAATAAAGAATTCTAGAACTTGATTTTAAAAGAAACGTAGGTGGAAATTTCAAGGTGAAATCCTTCTGGTGACATTTATTAACCTTTTTTCGCTTGTTTTAGAGATTATTATTTTACCTTTATTCTCATAATATGTATCTTAGTTTCAGTGATGGTTCTTTATAAGAGATGTATGAAGAGTACACCTGCTTTTGCTTGTTTAGTTGCTAGAAGAAAAGGGTCTCAGTCTACGCATAGACTACCTAGGGAGCATCTCCATTTAAATAACAGGACCATACACAAATAAATTCAGGTACCCTTTGAAATATTATTGAATATTTTATACCTAGTTCATAGAATTTGCTTTTATTTATCATATTGCCTGTTAGACTACTTGCAAACAAAATGTTGATTCTATCCTTTATTATCTCCATGTATAGTTGTTCTTATCCTGATTAGTAGCTGTTCAGCCTCATTCTCATCACTGCTTTTCTGTAGTAGCAGAGATGACAGAAGCTTATAGACCTCTATCCTAAGTGACTGTGTATTCTTCCCAGCCTGATGCCCTGTGTTCTCAACAGAAATAGATAAAGCACAAATTGAATCTTAACTGGATTATACATTTCTGTTTTCTTATGAGTTCAGACCACTTACATTGAAGTTGTGGTCACTGTGAAATAATTAAGCACTCCATCTCTCATAACAAAGTATTCACCCATGAAAGTACAGGTATAATAGCATAATAGTATAGTTAATAAACCATCTTTTAAACCAAGGTTTTTAGTTATAGATACCTAACTCTTTCATGAACTACTTCCTGCATCAAGGTCTCTTGCCAGGGTAATGAGATGCTCTATCATGAGGTTATATATAATTCTGTCAAAATAATCTCAGAAAGTATATAATTTTGAATCACTGCTGGAAGCAGAGACATGAGCAATTGCAAATATGTTCTTCTAAACTGGGAATGTAATATAGAATTAAATGCAAATGACTACGTTAATGCAACATTATGATTGAGATATGACACAAACAAATGTCATTAAATTCAAAGTATGGTTCCCACAGCAACTGTAATTCTGCTGCTTTGCACTTTCTGTACATATTATATTGTATTACTATGCCATATACAGCGCAGTATTAACTTCACTGTATTTTTGTATAGTTGCACTGTGACTGAATGATGGTTGTTCTGGGAACCAAAACTGAGTTTCCTATTTTTGTTAATGTAAAATCTCCACAATAATGTTGCATTTGTGGGGTTTTTTTTACCTATGTTTAATTTCCTTTGTTTTTGCTGGTTTGCTTTTTTTACGGCAGATAGTGTATTATTTCAATATATCTGATCTGGCTAAAAGTCACTGCTTTTGCAGATAAGTACGTATTTGAGCTACAATCAGAGTCATGAATATCTTTACATTGATTTTATTTCACTAGGTTTTAGTTAACCTAGGGGTTTTTGTACTTTTGGCCTTTTCCTTTCGAATTTCACAGCTTGAGCCTTAGTCTCAAACCAAGACAGAGGTCTTAACAGAAAATAAAATAATAAAAAAAAGTCATCTACTGGGTCTCTGTTTCTACCATGTTAACCTACATATAAGGAATGATCAGCAGGAACTCTGTAGGCTATCTACTGAGGCCATGACACCAATTTAAATTTGACAGGTTCATTAAGGTGCAAATTTTGGACTGAGTGCCTAATTAATATTCACTCATTCAGATGAATAAGCTTAAGAGAATAAGAAATGTCTTGCATTGGTCAGCCTTATTTTTACCATTTGTTTTAATATATCTCCATATATACATTAACCCGAGAGACTAACCATAGCATACACTAAAATTGGTACTTGCTAGTACTAAATTTGAGCTCACCCACTAGTGTGATAAGAGTCGAAAGGAAAACAGAGCAGCAGTTTTAAACAGTTTGTTGCGATGTTGGGTTTTTGTTTGTTTTTTTGTTTTGGTTTGGTTTGGTTTTTTTAAGCTCTGTGTTAAAATAGAGATTTCTACCATCATAAGAAAGAAGCAATTTAAATAATTTTGACATTCCAGGAAAGGCACATGCGCAAAGACTTTTAAAGTTGGTGGGAGAAAGGGATTACTCTTATTTCTACTTTTCCAGATCTTTAAATTTTCTAGATAATACAGGGATTGACAATTCATGAAACCTTTTTTTTTTTTTGCTACCATTAAAATTTTAATTGCTAGCTTTTATTGGTATTTATTTCTATAAAATTGAGGAATGTCTATGCTTTGCATTTGTTTTTTCAACTGCTTTGAAACTGAATGTACTTCAAAGTTAAGGGAAGTTTTCTGAAACTTGTAAATAAAATACCGGCTTTCAGTATATTCTCCATGTATATGCCTATTATGTCTTGATATATAAGTACTCTTAGGAAATTTTTCCAAACATCTACTCATGGAGATTATAATTGTTTGATTTGATTCTGCAGAAATTCTTGGGATGAAGCTCATGCTAATGGTGTTTTATAAGTAGAGGGGTACACACTGGACAATATTTGTCCTGGAGTTCTTACTTAAAATGTTCTGAAATGCTTCTTCCTATTTTTCCATTTCAAGTTTTACCTATGAAGAAAGCTAGGGAGAGAAATAAAGTGTTTCACAAACTGTGCTGACTTGTGATTTACGCTGGTCTGAATAGAGAATTTAACTCAGTGCAAGGTATAAACAGTGACATAGTAAAGTACAGGTAAACTAAATCACAAGACTTTGAAGACTGTAGCAGGACTTATTTCTGAAAACAAATTACTGAGATATTATGAATGTCACTTTGGTTTATCCAATTTGAGATTCTGAGCACTGTTTTAATAATTCTGTTCTGAATACCTCTTCAGGTCTAATAAAATTGCCTATGCTTTATTTCAAATTGTTCCCCATGGCAGACCTTGAATAATATTTCTAAAAGCAATGAATGAGATATTATGTATGATTTAAATAAATAATTATGTTCAATTGAAAGCACACCTAACTTTCAGCACTAAAAATAGTAATAGATTCTTCTAAATTGATAGAATTATACTGTATGTTCTAGCATCTTTAATTAAATACATCAAGTGAGCTAAGATACTATAAAATATGCATTTATGTTCTCCCTATGTAAGTTTCCATTTGTGTTCCAAGACTGGTCTCAGTCTATTATTACTCGATGTCTAAGAGGGGTTTTTGCTTCTTTAATGAAGAGGCGCTGTTCTTTTGTAATGTTTATATATATATATATTTGTTATTACCTTTTTCCCCTTTATTTTCTCTATATTCATACACTGAAGCACAAATTAAGTTAGCAAAAGGATTACCTACTCATAACATGCAGAGTATTGGGACAGATCTAACAACAGTTCTTGCCTAGATTTCCAAGCTTCTTTGTTTTGTGTAACAAATGGAAGAAAAATACGAATCTATGCGGAAAAGGGAAAAAATATTTAGGATTTTCCAAAATACAGGTGAAATAGTAGCTTGACAGCATTTTTTTATTCAGTACAAAAATAATAAAAATTAAATCCTTAATTCTTACCTAACAACAGTACCATCAGAATCAAAGATTGTATGACCAAACAGCAGCTCTGGTTACACACAGAAATGCCTGCAGATTAAAGTTAAACCCCATAAATCACACAGAAATGTGTATCTAATTGTACACATTCTAACCATACTATTTTCATGCACACCTTGAAAGATTAAGACAAAAACAGACTCAAGATTTAATCCTTTCAAACTAAATATGAAACAAAAATGCGATGTAGTGCTTGGATTTGATATTGATGCAACAATTCAACACACACACATCCGAATGCACAGTAGAGTTTTAAAACACTGCTTGAAGGAAACATTAAAAAACACATCAAAAATATGCAAAATATAGCATAAAAATTAATGCAATGCAAACATGAAAAGGTAAAGTATATGTTGAAATAGATACAGCATTTTAAAATCATTTAGTTCATGTAAATGAGATATTGGTGTCAATGAACATTTAAGAATGAATGAGCCGTTCAGGAGATTCAAACACAAATGCACCTTGTGCGCTATGAAAGGTTTCAATTTTGTTATTTTCTAAACATAGAAAAATGTATCCCCCCCATTCAGAATATTGAATGTCTTATGAAAAGTGAAAGGTCATTTGTAACTGTCCAAAGGATTGATGGAGTTGAGATACCTCCTTGACCTTCACCCTGCACTCATAAAGAACAGTCTCAGATGACAGAGCATCAGGCAAGTTTTCAGAAAATGTCTTTTCTTATTTTATATTGCATAGTAGGCTTGTTACCTGATATTTTTCATAATTGTATGTCAAGATTTAATTACTTCATGTCTTCCCTCATTAAAAGTAAACTGTCATCTAATACCACTCAGCTATGTTTGTGATTTGCACTAACTCAAGCATTTCTGTCTGCTTTTTGCCATTGTTTTCCATCTCAGTTTCTACGATAATTGCTTTGGAGGCCTACACAAACAATGTCAAGGTCAAACCTTACAAATACAAAAATTCCTTTCCAATTACTTATTGTCAGTTAAGGATGCACATTATAAAAAACTGGTTCAGAGGAGTTTCTTTTTTTCTTCGTATTATAATCTTCACATAACACAAGTGGGAATGCAAGCTTGAGATGTTAAAACAACAAACTTCAACAAGACTTGTGAAAACATGAAGCATACCACATCATAATCCTTCTACCACATTTTCAATTATGTAGTATATTAGGGAAATTGTATACAAAATATATTATTAACCATATGCTGGAAGTAAAATAAAATTTACTCAAAGGTAAATCCTTTTTTGTTATATTTTTTCATCCTACCAACAGGGAGAGTCAAGGACATACAGCTTAATGGTCCACTTACCAAGAAACAAGAAGGCAAAGAATTCATTTATCAAGCTTGAGTATAACATGTCACTCTCCCTACTTCCCTGCAAAGAGCATGAGTGCCAGGCAGCAAAAGAATGAAATGCAAAGAAAGATGCAAGGAAAAAAAAATAAGTGTCTTTGCTGAAGCAGATGGAGATATGTTGGGATAAAATAGATAACGACCAAAAAACCATGAGTGTACCTATTGTTCCTTTGCTAATTATTTTCTCAGTCATTATAGCAGTACGAACACGAATATACTACATTGTCTAAAAGCAAAAATTTCTTAGTGGTGTTTTGGAGAACACAAGCAAATCTTCAATGAAAAGTCAGAGACTTAACTTTTATTTGACATGTTACTTGCTCTGTGAACATAAGCGAACACTACTATACTGTTACGTAGCTGCAGAAGTAGCTTGGATCAACAGGATGGGAAACAAGGACCATGGTAATTAGTTGTTCTTTCAAAGTTTATTCTAATTTTTCAAATGCCAAATCCTTCACTTTTTCCCATCTTACAAAGCTTCCTTGATGCTGTCATAAAAAGGTCTGTGAACCTAACATATGAAGGCACATCTGTACATAAAAATCCCCCAAACCCTGTGTAATGTGCATTAACTTTCTTGTACATGGACTACAACACCACAAACTATATTTTCATGAAAAGCAATTTTAGCATTTGGGTTTTGTTTGCTAATTTCTTAATTTTGTTATATTTAAACCAAGTTACTATCTGATCTTTAGACAATTCTTCCACGTTGTGAGAAACCTAGATTTAATTCCTTCTTTTCCCTCAAGAAACTCAAACCAACTTCTCCCATCTCCCATCCTTGACTACCAAACAATAAACTCTGGCAGAGAACAGAACGGTGAAGGTTATCTTCCAATTTCTGAGAGGTTAATTCTTAATGGTTCCTTCATCCCAGCAAAACTCACTCATATTTGTTATAATCCTCAGAATAAATTAAAACAATACAAAAATAAACGAAAAAAACTTCTGCAGGGGAAAAAAAGAGGTCTTGGTTTATTTCAGGAAGATACAGGACACAGGACTATTAACTGTTCAGGTTGGACTCTTTGCTTAACTTTTCCATTACAGCTCATCTAACAGATCACTTAAAAAGATCAGGAAATAGAAGCCATTGAAGTATTTCACTTAGTGAAAGGAAAAAGCATCTAGAATTCCCAAATTAATGAAGAAGCAGAAATCACTATAATGGCTGGGGGGGGTGGGGTGGGGGTGGGGGAGTTGGGAAGGAGGGGGAATAAAAAAATCTAAACCAGCAGTTTCTTCAAGAGCATTTAATATGCTTACATTAGCAGAAAGAGCATGGTCTAGGAAAACTGTTTGGATCCACAATGTCTGTGAGTCTAAACCAAGACCATCTGGTATTACTGTATAGTTTCCCCAACCCCTGTCTTTGTGACTGAAGAGGTATGCAGGTTTATTTCTTTATCTTTTTTTTTTTAGACATACCTTGTGCTTCCACGTTCTTAACTAGCTTTTAGTCAAGTCCCACATGATTTGCTATATAGAGTCCCAAATTAAAAACATTTGAAGTATAAAATATTTTGGTTTACTATGACTTTTTGGTCAGATGAGTGGAACCAGCTCAAGGTGACAAAATATTTTTCTTTCCCTAGTCATGTATGGAAATGATGATTTTTTATTATCTATGGACAAATGCTTTGACTTAAAGAACAGCTGATTTTTTATTATCTCTTGTCATTGGCTATGAAATCACAGTTAATAAGTTTCACAGATTGCAATAAAACCCTTGAGAAACTGTGCTATCTGTCAAACATGTAATTTTAAGGTCTAATAATATGCAATATGTTTACATAGGTTATTGAAGTGCAGTTCTTTCCCAGCATAGATATTTATTAAAAAAAAAAGATAGAAGTGTACCATCTCGAAACTAATAGAATTTAATATATTTATTTAAATAGAAATAGAAATGCTAGAAGATATATTTATACAACATATGCATCAAAATAGGCTTCTGTAATGTAAGAAAATTGTTTGTGAGACTACTACTACTACTACAAGATTTTAAGGACATATGACATTACCAGAACTGATCTAAAACTTGTTAAAGTCAAAGGAAGCCTTAGAGAGTCATGTGCATTGTAATCTACTGGAAAAATATTTAGTTGGCTATTACGCATGGATCAGTGTATATGCAGAGGACGTACAACATAATTTTGTTCTTCTGGCTTTTATGATCAACTGAAGTTCTTGGGCATTTTTAGTTCAGACAGGTCATGGATGCCTAGAGCTGAGAAGAGGGAAGATGTACCTTTACAACAGAACTTAACGTGACTGAATCCTTCCATTCCATGAAAGACAGTAACAGGATTTAGTGTGAGATAATTACTTCTCTGTATTTTAAGGTACTAGTAAATATGAAATTGATGTTTATATGCTACTATGCCTTTTAATACACTAAAATATAAACAGCATCAGGGTAAAATGATAACCAATTAGCATTTCTTAACTTCTAACTGCTGTTTCCCTTGTTTTTGTGTTGTTTTTTTTTTTTTTATTTTTTTTTTTTTATTTTGATTACCTCCAGTGTAGTCTTAACTATTACAGAAGTACTTTAATTTCATTTGTCCTTCTAGTACTCATGAAAAGATTTGTCTTGGGTTCCCCAGCAGCACAGATAAAGCTGAATTTGTTATCAAAAGGAAAGGGAAGCATGAGAGAAAGGTGAGAATGTGGATCATTCCTGCGAAACAAAGAATACAGTAGGAGGAGAGGGTGCTCTGGTGTCTCAGTGGTATTGCCAGGCAGAAGAAAGAAACAGAGACAACAATCTGCTGCTTCTGTATCCACTGTTCATTAGATGTCATCCTCATTCCTGTACATCCTGGTTATCCCTTAACAACATCTACCACTCACCTGAATTTATGACATACTGATCTAAGTAAACAGCAGTACCTATGGCCATTTTGTTATGCAAACTTCCATTGCTCTAAGTGTAAGGTCAATGCTTTGCCTAGTCTTACAGAAGTTTGAAAGTTATTCTGGAAAATACAGTATGATTGCCCATTTAAAAAAAAAATATGCACGTTTAACAATTTTGTTACCAACATCATGTAAGGATAACAAAATGTACAAAATGTTTACTTCCTATGCACAATTCTTTTAGCTAGTAGAGGCAAAATAAACAGTATACATCAAGCCAATCTCTTTTCAAGAGAAAAATTTCTTCTGCAATACCATCCTTAATCATGTTTTATCCCTACACAATCAAAAATACATACAAATTTGTGAACTACATCTGCTGCCCATCTATTTAATAATGCAAATAATATACCTCATTTTACTGGTTAAGTTTACATTTACATCCTTTTTACATTGCAGTATCACCTGAATTTCACTGTTGTTAAATTTAGTTTTCAAAGTGCTTTGAAAAGCACCCCATAGCATTACTTACATCTTAGAAGGATACTTGATGTAATACATCCTTATTACCTCATTTGCAGACTTTCCATACCTAAAATGTTAGCCATAAAAATCAATTGCTGCTGTACTCCTTTAACAAACATGATAGACTTTTTTACCTCGATGTTAACCATTACACATTTATTTCACTCATATTTTAAGGGGAATTGTAAGCAGTATAAACCAATTCTATGTAGCAGTGTTGGAAAACAATCACTACAAAAGTACATTAATCCTGTGCCAGAAGATTCATCTCAAGGTACGAAAGGGTAGCTCACCTTGACCATTTATCTCTCTAAAATGATCAGCAAGGATGTCAATTAGAAACACTATTTATCACTGTGGCTTAACTTGTGATGTTTACACCTTCCTAGCAGAAATGTGACTTTTCTTACAATTGCTCATTTGTATCTGTATCAAGATCAAAAGATTTGGATAAGTATTTGGTTCATCTGGCTCAGAATTCTGCCTTCAGTATCAGCCTGTATTGAATACTTCATAAACGTTTGGAGAAACATATTTAAAGATACAGATAACTGTGTAATGATTCCATTAAATCTCAATGGAAGATTAAAATATTGGCTCATCCCACAAATTCAAACAGCATATATTTCATTCATGTACAGTATAACAATGTAAAAAGATTGAAAATGTGTAGATCCAAGCACATTTTACAATTAGTACTATCATATGCACTCTCATATGTAGGTAGTATTTCCCCAGATCAATGTAAATCTATGCCCTCAGTTTCAACAGTCTTTCTAACTCTTTTGGTAAAAGAAAGTACCAAATGATACCATATAAACTCATATTGTGGTAGACACTAATATGGGCCTGGTAGCATAGCTAGTAGTGAATATAGATATTGTTCTCCCTGAGAAACCTTCCCTAAATTCAAAGGACTTGGATGTAATGACATTCCTGTTTGGAAAGCCTCTACATTCAAACAGATCATCGGTGCAAGAAAAAGTTTCAAAAAGCCAATTCATAAAAAAATTTTAAATTATCTTATAAGAGATGGTAAGTTACAGTATAGTGCTTTATTACTCACAGTGCAGAATGTAGATCAAACTCCAGAATGTCACAAATGAACTTTAACTGAATATAAGGTTACGATATATGATTGCTTCTTACAGAAATTCAGTCAGATTTCAGTATTTCAGTACGAACTATAATATAATGGGAAGTTGTTACTATCATAAGCACTTAATACCATTAAAGCCTACAGTGTTTACATATTTACACAATTATGAGTATTTAGGCAAACAGACAATAAATACATGTTATGTTACCAACAATACTTATGGTCAAAACATTTCCATGCCAGACTAAAAGGTGTTCTAGGAGATCTGTTTAGACCACATTTTCCTGTATGTGTTAGTTACTGAATTATAAGTGAGCAAAACTGCATACTTGAAACCATGTTGGGAAACCATGTAAAGACATTCCTTTTCTCTATTAGGGTTTGCACTGGATTGCACCTGTAAGTGGGTATTGAGTAAAGCAAATTCTACAAGTTCTGCTCAGAGAAGTTTTCTTCCAATTTGAATTGTATTTAATAGTATAAGCTTCAACTATGTACTACCTTAGGAAACTTTATGTCCAGGGTAGTTTTTGCTGATCATTGATAGAAATATCCTTCAAAAGCTAATTCAGACAATTTCATTTACTTTAATCATGAGTACTATATTAAGATGATAGTCATTTAACTTTTAATACATTTAATTTATATATTTAATGTATGTGAAACTTTATAAAGCCTAACAGCCTTTAAGTCATGAGTTAAAAATCAAATTACATGATCTTCTCTTTCACTGAATACATCTCCAACAACTTATAGTCTCTTGCAATGTTTCCTATTAGGCATCATATATTATCTACAGACTCATCTCTTCAACAAAGCAACCTTTCATGATTTCCCAGCTCCAGAATTTCAAGACTTTATAGCTCTATAGGTAAAGGACTACAAAAGAACTAAAAATAAGATGGGTGCCCAAGTTTTTAAACCCATTTCCAGCTTGTGGAAACAAGGTAAGGAAAAAATCCAAATCCTTGCTAGCCTTTGTTAGGAAAAGTTAGCCCCATGTCTGCAAAAGATGATCTGAATAAGCAAACCACTAAGCCAATGAGAAATCAGGAAAGGCCTGAGCAAGGTAACAAGGGAACTGGAAGCCTGATGATGGAAGAAGCAGGTTAGTTTGGGGGGGGGGGGGGGGGGGGGGGGTGTTGGAAATGCAGACAGAGATTTTAACTTCAAAAACGGGGTTGGAGTAAAGAGATACGGATTGGATAAAGACTAGGAAACTAAAATCAGTATTCCAGTGTCTTAATTTCAGCTTTCCCCTCTGTTATACCATTACATGATTTCATTGCAAGGGTTGACTTTACTGTATTGCCTCAGATGTACTGACCTTTCTATTCCTTCTAACTGGTCAGTAACATCAGTAACTTCACAAGTGGAAACAGCTTATGTATTGAACTCAAAACTTATTTCAACATGCCAAGAAAACAAACAATTTAGGAGGTACTTGTGGTGGTGCAATTCTTACCCCTCCCTGTTGGGCTGCTTGATGCCAGGTGTGATTCCATCCACATTCCCCCAAGCCATACACCAGTCTGTGGAGATAAGGACTGATAACCTTGACGAGCCTGGCTCCTGCCCCCCCCAATTGCTTGGAAAGGGTTATAATGGCTCATCATGTCCTGATGGCCTGGCACACCTATGCCTGGGATGTGATTAGATGGAACAATAACAGGGTTGCACGTTATTTAAATTCTTGTGCAACTGCCGGAAGGCACCAAATAGCGTTTGACAAAAGTCAATTATCTTGGACCCTATAAACTGTGACCACCAGAGAGGCCCTTTGAGCTCTCATGGATCGCAGCGGACTGTGACCAGCATCTCCCCTGAGCTGGGACACCTCTCAGGTGTCGTCTGCTCCAGACGGAAGGCCAGGGCGAAGTCCCCCTGCTCGAGTCTCAATTATCGCCCGTTGAGGAATGCCAAGGCATTGTGAGCATTTGCTCTAAACTCGAGAGGGAAATTTTCTTTGGTCTAGCTTCTATTTCACCTGTTTATTGGTGTGTGTGGGTACGTACCGTTGCCCTTGTTCCTGTGTGTTTGTCCTTTTTGTGTTCATTTTACCAAATCCAAATACCTTTGTTTCTGTATGTCTGTTTTGTGTATGTGCATGTACATGTGTATAAATTAAGGTACCATTAAGTAAGTTAGAGTGAATATTGTCATTTTAGAACCTGAATAAGTCGCTTTTCTTTCTGAGTTATTTTGTATTGACAAATAGTTGTCATTAATAAATCTAGATTATTTTTACTAAATCATTACCATGTCAATACTTTCATCCGTGAGAGTACTAGAATAAATAAGTTTAATTTCCCATTGATTTGTGGCAGATAAACCTTGGTTTTTAAGATGCTACAGTCCCCATCTTTTTCTTCCTACGTAAGTGCCTATTTGCATGAAACCTGTAGGAATGTAGCAGAGACCTTATTTTTGACTATTCCCTCAAATTCCAATGAAATTGGTTAGCATCCAGTGATATCAAGCCTTTAGGTAGATATTAATGACTATATACTACATGAAAATCTATATATTACATATAGTACTATACATCTAAAATTTTATTTGCTAAATTGTTAAAATAAGTTTAATTCCTAATTTTGTATCCAGTCATGGTAGAACTGAAACTGAGAGGGCTTAATGTTATATTGCACAGTTCTGCCCATTTTTAAAATGTTTAACCTTTTTCTTATTTGTAAAATATGAAGAAGTCATCCAACAGTCAAAGCAAAATTCAAATCCTATGTACCTAAGTAACTGCCACATATAAAATAGACAGACTGTACAGCAAATATTTTTTCTTGAATGAGTTAATACTCATAGCTTTTGTAACCTGTCTTTTTCTTAATCAGGTACATGACTCTCTGTAAACTTTCTTTGCTTTCAAAGGCAAACATAACTAATAATTTCTGCAAAGGTCTTGAGCCCTTCTAACATCTGGTTTTGGTTTACTATAAAAACTGTGTCTCTGATCTCATGTGTTGAACTACTGTATGTTTGCCACTGTCTATTTCCTGTGAAAAAAATACACTGAACAATAATAGCTTTTGTTCCTAACCTTCCAGTCACTAGAGCAGCTGAACAAATAATTTTTGTGCTTTCATTCGAAATAATTTATTCCATGTATATGTTTGTGTAGGGTCATTTGGGTTATTGGATGTTTCATCATTTAAAAATCAAATATTAGAAATTTAAATTACTGAAAACTACATCTAATAGTTTCCTTATGCTTTTAGCAATTCTCTTGACAAAATTTCCTTCCAAAATATCTTCCAGTTTATATATATATATATATATCTTTGTGTGAAAGGAAGGAACTAGGAATAAAAAACTACCACAATATTATGAAGAAACTGTAACCATCATAAATAATCGTACTCAATAATAAATCACACGTGTCAACTTATAGTTCTGCTTAGATATTGATAATTTTGGTATGTTATCTACATCATGATTAGCATATTGTAAGATTAAATTGCTAAGGTTAAATACTGGTTCCTTCTCTAAATCATAAAGAACATATATTTATATCTGTACACATACACACATACGTGCACTTTAGTAACTCCCTTCCTGTTCAAGCAACACATCTATTTTCCTTCAGACTGAACAAACTTGGCCCTTGCAACTGCTCAGGTTTGCAGATGCCCTTGCCTTCCTCAGCTTCTGCTCCTCCTCTCCCCAGCCCCTTCATTTGCACTGTGCAGATTCCTTCCTTCTTTTTCTTTTGAACAGAAGACTTTACAATCCCGACGCACTCTGTGTGCATGCATTATATCATGACTCGTTTTGCTTCCAGGGTTCTACAATTTTATCAAGTCATGGATTCTTACTGTGCAGTTTACAAGTAATTAATTTGTTTTATATTATTAAAATTACTCAACACTGTCAGGTCCTGCTATGCCATTGTCCTTTTCTCATTACAACTTTTTATTGAAGCCAGTCCAAGTTTGGTGCTGCTCACAAATCATTAAAATTAAGTTCCCAGGTTGAGATCAGCTTAAGTTGCAGGTTTTCATAACATTCAATGTCAGTTTTGGTTAGCTCCATTCCACCTTAAATCTAAAAATAAATTTTAAAAACATTAAACTCATACTTATATTTCTAAGTTTTATTTACATTGTAATTTATGCAGTCCTATTTATTTATATTTAATACATAGATATTATTTTCCCTTGCTGTTTTTGATCTATTTCACACTGCATATTTTAACTTCATTAAGAAAGCAGTATATAAATGTTTGAAATTTATATCTTAGACACGATAATGTATGTTTTATTTGGAAGGGAAACATCATATCCCTATTTATTTACTACCTGACTGGGATCTCTCATGTCTTTAAATTGGGATATTGGCATTCAGTGTATTAGCTATTCAGACTTTTACAGTTATGTAGCTCACATTTAAAATAATAAAAAAAAAAAAAGTAGAGAAAGTCTTTTTTAAAGACTATTTTAAAAGGGCTAATTTTTACAAAAATTCATTACTACAGTTTCTATTTTAGCTACTTCTGTGATAGAAGAGTTTTAAATTAAACTCTGAAAGAGCAGAGTTGCATGTAACTGAAGTGGTTCCAGTACCCCAAGACTCTATGGTCTTAAAAATGTTATTGAATCAGTGAAACCATTAGTTTAATGGTAAATGGTAATCTAATAATTTATAATTTTATAATTTTTAATCTTATAATTTAAGGTGGAAGTAATAAGAAAAATAATCCAAGTAGTTTCAAGATGGAGTTTGCTTAGTTTCTAGACTGTATTTTAAGACACATCTGCAACATCGAGGAGTGATGCAATGACAGGATATGCTTTCCAGGGTACTTCCCTAAAGTAAAGAAAATATAAACCAATAATTGAAAATACCACCATTCCTCTTTTTTCGTTGATTGAAGATTTCTTAATATAAAAGACATCTCTTTTATAAACTGTGTACACATATTTCAGTCATGTTTAGCTGAAGTACTCACTATTGCCTAGCAAATTAACTGTGTGCTAACTTCACAAAGGACAACCTAAAGACACATTCAATACTCATCTGACATCATGAAGACCAAGGCTTATGCTATCATGAGCTAAAAATAACATTTTTTTTCCTTAAAGATGCTATTTTATTTGCAGAAGTCCACATACTTTTAGTATCTTACTCTACTCAGTAAGTACTATTTCAGAACTCAACCTTTAAGATTTTTATAATTACCTTCTTTTCTCTGCACATTGGGGTTTAATAATTCAACCTTTAAAAATACATTTTATTTCTTCACAGATACTGAAAAAAAAAAGCATATATTGTAATTATTTTAGTCAAGACCTTGAAACCTATACAAACAGCATGCATAGGTTTTTCATTGGAATACAAACTGCATATAATTTATATTGTAAATACTTAACACATTGTACCCATCTACTTTAAATTTAGTATTTTTCTTATATTCAGTACATATATGAATGCATTAAACTTATGTAACCATAAAAATAGTAAAGAACTGTTTTCCTGAGATGACATACTGTGGTGGGCTAACCTCATCAAACAGCTGAGCTCCCACCCAGCTGCTCACTCCTTCTCTCCCTTTCAGCAGGATAGTGGAGAAAATAGAAAAAACAGAAATATCATCAAGATAAAAACAAGGGGATCACCTACCAATTACTGCCACAGACAAAACAGGCTCAACTTGGGGAAAATTAATTTATAACCAATTAAAATAGATCTGGGTAGTGAGAAACAAAAAGACAAACATGAAAGCAACACCTTTCTGCCTCCACTTTCTTAGGCTCTATTTGTTCCTCCATTATCAACTGCAGTATGTCCCCCATCAAGCAACACAGTGGTGGTGTGAGGCAGAGAGTTAGTCAGTACATAATGGCTTTGCTCTACTGCTCCTTCCTCCTCACACTGTTCTCCCACTCTAGGGTGGGTTCTTTCTGCAGGATGCAGTCCTTCAGGAGAAAATGTACTCCAGCGTGAACTGACCACAAGTCACAGTTCCTTCAGGGAATAGCCACCTGTTCCAGTATGGGGTCCTCCACAACTTGCAGTATGAATATCTGCTCTAGCACCTGGAGAACCTCCACCTCCTCCCTTCTTTCTTCCTCCATCCCTGACCTTGATATCTCTCTTTACATTTCTCTGTTTTTCCTTTAACCTCCTCTACCAGCCCAATGTTTTTGACCTTCCTTAAATATGTTTTACCAGAAGCTCCAACCTGCTTGACGATGGGTTCAGCTGTGCCCTGTGGTGGGTCTGATGGCTGGAATCAGCTGTGTCCAGCATGGGGCAGTCCCTGCAGCCTCCCTGCTGCCAACACATCTACACCCAATGCACGTACAAAGGAAAAAGAATATCAATGCTTACATACCTCCTTCTGAGAATGCAACAAAATATTTAAATATGTGAGGATGAAACAAGTTTTAACAGTGTCCTATAGGAAATATTTTTATTAAAAAAGACAGAATTGCCTTCATAGGATGGACAAGACCTAAATTTTTGATACATGTTTCTATTGTGGGAAGAAAAATTACATAACTCTAATTTAGAGTGACAAGAAAATTCTTTCTGTTCCATCTGTTAGAACTATGTCAGATGACAGATGTTGAATTCAGGTTTCATTAGTTGTCAGGACTGGGTAACTTTTACTTAAGGAAAATTTTTGGATTATTTGAGGACTCTTCTAAATAATTAATTTCAATTACTAATCAATATTACTAATCAACCTCAGAATTCTGAGGAAGCTTTCAGGGGACTAGAAAAAAATTAGCTTACCAATATTTTTAAAAGTAAATGGGATAAATAGGCTACATCCGTGTCAACTAGCCTCATACCGATCCCAAGCAAAATCATGTATAAATGAGCAGAATCAATAAAAATGTAAAATGCAGAAGCATTATTAATGACAAACTATATAGAGTAAATTAAAAATGGCTTTTGTCATACATTTTGTAACTTCTTAAAAGTTTATTTGATAAAAATAAATGTATTGATTCAATATTTTAAGATATATATTAATAATTTATAATATAAAAAAGGATTTTCTTATGTTTAAAATAGAGAAACAACAACCCATAGCATTATTTTTTAAGAGATCCTGCAGATCTCTGTTCTTGTCTTAGTACTATTCAATAATATGAAAGAAGATGGAAAGTAATTGATCATAAAGTTCAGAAATGGCATAAAAATATTGGAGTTGTAAACACTCTCAGTGGCGTGATTCAGTAATGTGGGTGCCTTTGAAAAAGGTGCATCTTAGTAACAGCTAAAGTTACAGTCATTCAGACAGAAGACTGGAAATGATCTCAAGCACAAGATGGGATATAGGAGAAGTTCCTTTCATTTTCTAATTTGATATTCACTTTTGTTCTGGACTGGAGGACACTATCAAGTGAAGAACAACTACACTAGCAAGGTCAAGATGATATAATAGTGTTTCAAATAGTTTAAAACATAAAATTTAAAACAATTTAGAACATTAAATAATGTTTTACTGAATTATAGCTGAATTTCAAAGCATGATCCAGCACCTTTGCTCCCATAGAAAGAGTAAGCCATATGCCTATCCTCTGAGGCACATTCTCATAGAAGAATCTTCAATGGAATAACTTGACTCATACATTCAAAGCAGAACTATAAGATTACCAGATATGTTGTTCAATTATCCTTGAGGACTTTGTGACTGCAATAATGGAAAGAAACAAGGTGAAAGTACAAGTCAGATTGATAGAAAATTTAAAGATTTAAAACACAGTATTTTAAGAATCAAATACTTCTTCCAAAAAAGCCAGTTGAGATTTTATATATATATACACAAAAACAGTTGTAAAAATATTTTTAAATCTTCAGTGTGTACATACTCATAATTAAATACATTTACATGTGTTCATATTCATGTTGTGTTGATAATTACATGTCAAAATGAAATACATTAAGGATTTGTGGTTTTTCTATTAATAATAATTATTTAATAATTTGAATTATTTGCATATTCTAGAATGAAGTCAGTTCTTCCATTTTCTTTTGACCCTCAGCTGTGTGTTATGAAAGTGGGAAGTGTTACTTTCAGGACAATTTGCAATGAGAATAAATATTGAATAATAATAAGGGTTCATCTGTCAATGTAGAAATTGTCAGGTTATACACAGCAATTTTATTATTTAAGTAGTAGATATATATTAGGAAATCATAATATATATTAATGGAAGTTGGGGAAAACTTACATCAACCTTGCAATATAAATATATATTACAAAATACTCCAAATTATGATTATATTGTATGATCTGATGTACGAATGTACAGATAATAAAGGCCTATTCCTCCTCCCAGCCCAAAATTTATAATCTAATTATACATGTATAAGGATTTACTTATCTTATAGTAGATCATCATGAGGAAGTCCAGATGTAATTTTATTTCAATTATAAATTATTAGCAAAAAGTGAAATATGAAAACCTGTCACTTTAAGATTATGTTAATTAACCATGTAGTTTAAACTGGGATAAAATATAAATAACATTTTAAAATTAGACTCTTAGCTGCTTAATCCACCTATCAACCTCTGTTAAATAACAACTCTACTTCAAGCTGGAAGCACCCACAAAATGATCAGTGGTGTCTGGAGCCCAGTACTGGCTCCCACAGCAAGAAAATTTGAAAGCAAACAAAACTAATAGTTTTGCTATTGCTTCACTAGCTGAGAAAACAAAACAAAACAAATCCTCTTTTATATCATCTTGTTTATAATAAAATTCCTTTGAATTATGTATACATACATATAATTTCACATACATATTACAAATTTTAATAATTTGACAAGAAAAAAGTATGGTATTATTTTGCAATTTGATTAAGAAAATAGACATTTTATACATCATATGTAAATATGAAATATACTGTGTTTAAAAGTGCCAAAAACATGGACAGTTAAATAGAAGTTTTGATGCTAAGTGATGATGGGAGTTAGTATTACCTTATGGAGATAAAAGAAAGTAAGAGGAAGACATTGTGGTATATTAAAATTTGATAGATTAGAAAGGAATTCACACATTCATAGGTAAGCCCAGAGACAGCCATAGAGTTTATATACATTTTAATGCATATATCAGAAAGTTTTACACTACAGTATAACAACATACCTTTCTGGCATCCACAGAATGTCATTGTTGGTGTTCAAAAATAATACAAAATTTTTACCCTAACCTTAGGCAATGCTGAGCAATGCATGGCTACTATGGAAAAAAACCAAAACAAACCCCAAAGAAACCCATAATATAGAGATGATGCAAACCATGGGGAAAGAGGAAAACAAAATAACAGTGGGAAATGATAAAAGACAGGTAGACAAAAATCTGAAGAATGAAGAAATTAATGAAAGATAAAGCCTTTGGAAAAGCTGCAGGCAGGTGAACTGATAAAGATAGTCCTTCTCTATGACTAGAACAGACTAGTAATAGTCAACATACTTGTCTGTGGTCCATATCTATTAGATTTACACCCTTAGTCCAAAGGACCTTAACTCCTTTTCCTTCTCAGCATATCCTTTCCTTCCAGTACAAATTTTGCTAGAAAACAATATCACCTCTTCTCTTCTCTTCTCTTTACAAAAGATCTCAATTTCCCTACAGATTTGAGAAGTTGTTCTCTACCCCTGTTCAGAATTTCAAAAACTTTGTGAATATAAGTCAAGACTGTGCTCAGAATTTCTGACATGTCTCACCAGCAAAAGAAGACTGAAAATTCAGAGAGGATTCTGACCTATGCAAGATATTGTACTTACACACTTAAACATAACTTTTTGCTGTTTACAATTTTTTAAATGGAAACTGAACCATTGCAGATTTTTAGTATATATACTAGTGCTGAATCAGTGAATCTAGTGGCTACTCTACAACTGTTAGCATAGGCAAGAGACTTGATTCACCACAGGGTACATTGATATTAGAAGGATACAGAGGCTCAGAAATACTGATGAATGCTTGCTGGCATAATATGTCTTGTAATATTATGATAAAGCTATTATCATGTATAATTACACACAGGATGAACTAAGATTATAGAAACAAATTTAATATTAGCAGGTCATGGGTTGAGTGCTTGACTGTAATCTGCCAATTTTGTCAACAGGAAATCAGAAATATACATTCTATTGGTGCTCAGTAGATAAAATGATGTGTCTGTCAATACAGGTGAAGGCCCTATATTATGAGCATGGGATGTAGTTAAGAATTAGTATTCAAAAGCGAAGTTTATATCATCTTGTTAAACTAGCAGTGTTTTTTCTGAGTTTCCATGATCACCAAGAATACCTTCTTTTTCAAAAGTACATTCCTTAAAATAAGAGACTAGGACAGATATTCTAGAAGATAAAGTTTCTCAGGCTGCATCTGCACAAACCCATATGAAGAAAGAAAAGATGCAAAGTTTTTTACTACTATTCTTTTTTGTCTCTGAGAAGACATGCTCATGAGTCTAAAGAACTTCTGCTCTAGGGCTACTGTCAAGCAGGGTGAAAAATAAGGAAGAAAAGGAAAACCATGGGCTCAAATACTACTTCCTACACATGAAACAATAGAGCTCATAGTGAAGACCAGTAAGACTTATGATATGAGAAAATATAATCATTCATAATACAAACCTAATTTTTTTCACAATTTGGATTTTTTTTTTTTTCTTAGTTTATCATAAAGAGAAAAGAGCTAGAGGAAAGAACAGGTAAAGTAAAGTTTGTTAGAATTCATGAGTTATGATAGTGCTCACCTTTGCTTCATATTTTAGGAGCTAAAAATAGGACTAAGAATCAATAAGCTATACTATAAGGAGAAACTCTCTTTATGTTAAAAGAGTAATCAAAGGATATAGAAAACTTCTAGGAGTTTATTTCCTTCAAATTTTTTGTGTGTTTCTAATTTACTATCACATTTTTATAGAGCTGGTATTGGCTTTCTTGTAGGCTATAAAATCTGCCAAATTGCCATTATTTAACACCACATGGGAATTCAAATATATATTAGATTTGTTCAGTCTTATGCTTACTCTAGTGAATGCCACAAATTGGCCTATTTTACATCATAAGATACTGGTTATAACATAACATTAATACTAGTTATGTCACTTCTCTTCATCGTAAATGCTTCTGTTGAGGCTGTCACTAATCCAGGAGGAGGAAGAAGAAACTCTTAGAGATTTACACATGAAAATTATTTGGTCTACCAACTGAGTGCATATGTGTCAAAATTCACCTTAGGCACTGATACTGACTAATGACTAAGGTGCAATATACAACTCACTGAGATAGGAATAGGGAAAATCTAAGCAAAGCTATTTCAAAATACTGAAGACCAATGAAAAAGTTATTGAGTAGGACTACTGGTAAAACTAAAGAAAATCCATTCCCATTTCCAGTCAAGCAAAGCTTTAAATGTCATTATTTAAAGGTAAATTTTTTTGTGAAATATTAAAAGATATGGGTTTGGTACTTATCACTCCTACTAAGTAATGCACTGGTCACTTAGAACTGAAAATTACATTTATGAAAAAATTAAAGTCCTACTTTAAAAAAAAAAAGTCCTTCTGTGTGTGTTTTTTTTTTTTTTTTAAGAACAATTTAAATACTTCATATAATGCTTTTCAAGTAATAGCTGAGAAACATGTCTTGATGACTGTGCAACTAATGCCAAACCTGTGACATTAATCACAGATAATATGTTAGTTGTACAAAGACTAAATAACAACTCTTCATTGTGACAGACGAAGGTTTTTCTCAAATAAATCCTACAGGATTTGTTTCCTGAAAGTTTTTTCAAGTATGTTTGTGGAACTGACACGTAGAATTTTCAGTTGGATCAAAAATAACACTGTGAAGAGTTGTGGCAGTTCAGCTTCTGGGATTAGGAAACTGAGGTGTACTGGGAGTCCACGGCAAAGTGTTGGTGGCAGGAGCTGCAGGGCAGCCGCTGTGAGGGGAGGCGAGGGCCTGTTCCGTGCTGGACACACCTGGTTCCAGTGAGCTCCAAGGGACCCACTGCAGAGCACCACTGAGCCCATCAGCCAAGCTGGTAGTGCCTCTGGGAAAGCATATTTTAGAAAGGGCAATAGGTGTATTGAACAAGGAGAGGAGGAGCGAAGGGAAAGAAAAGTGTGAGAAACAACAGTATGAACACCCAGGTCAGAGAAGAAGGAGGAGGGAGGAGGTGCTCCAGGTGCCAGGTCAGAGATTCACCTCCAGGCCATGGATGGGACCACAGTGGAGCAGGTATTTCCCTGCAGCCCAGGGAGAGAACCACACAAGAACAGATATCTACACTGCAGCCTGTGGAGGACTAACACTAGAGCAGATTTTTTTCTGAAGGATTGAAACCTGGCGGAGAGGACCCATGCTAGAGCAGTTCATGAAGGACTGCAGACTGTGGAGAGGACCCATGCTGGAGTGGGGGAAAAGTGTGCGGAGGAAGAAGTGGCAGAGAGGAACTGTTATGGAGAGACTGTAACACCCCAATCCCCACTCCCTCAAGGTACAGGGTGACTGGTGAGGAGGTAGAGGAGTTGGGAATGAGGGACTGAAGTGGAACTTGAGAAAAAGGGGTGAGGAAAAATTTATTTTTTTTTTTCCATTACTCACTGTCCAAATTGTTTTAATTGTCAATAAATTAGATAAAGTTTCTCTATGTCCAGCCTGCTTCGCCTGTGATGTTAATTGATAACTAATTTCCCCGCCTTTATCTTGACCCATGAGCTTTTTTTCTTCATTATATTTTCTCACCCTGTCCTGTTGAGGGGAGGGAGTGACAGAGCAGCTGGGTGGGCAGCTGGCTGCTGGCCAAGGTCAAGTCACCACATAAAATATGCTGATGTGTGACTATATATTGTTATATGACATTGTCATAGGTACATATAGTTTATATAGTAAAAATTTTTAAAAGATGGAAGTAAAGACTTTTTAAAGAACAGTTGTAGTTGTTCTAATTGAAAAGGATATTACATTATCATCCAAGAAATTATGGCTGACCTTTAACTTATGAAACAGCTGGCCTGAAAGTTTTGTTAGTATTTTCTATTACTGCTATCTATATTCTCTGAAAACTCCACAGTGTAGGAATTTCAAACTGTGATTAGAGCAATACAGAACATTAATGAAGTTTTGTTATCTTGTTCCCAGTTTCAAGCAAAGATTAGGGAGATGACAAAGGAAAGATGAGATAAGATAGCTCATAAAAGGTCTTACAATACCAAGATTTTCTACACAGTTCAGACTCTGTTCTTATAGGTAACCTTGCACAAATCACTGCTCTTCTCTATACCTCAGCTTCCCACTTTATTAAATTATTTAGGGAAGTGCTTTGAAACATAAGGAGAGAAACGTATAGCATAAATTTTACATCCCACTATGTGTTTTAAAACTTTGTGTAATCTTCAACATCATCTTTTCAGGTAACTAACTTGAATAATAACATGAATAAACATTTTCAGTGATTACACCTTTTGATTTGCTGAGCTGGAAGAATTTTCATACAAATAATAAAAAAGAGCAAAGAGTGGACTGTTTCCAGTCCCTTGAAATAGAAAGATTATTATTCAAATAAGCTTTAAAAGTAATACTAAGGTATTATACTTACACCGATTATAATAATACCGTATTATACTTGGCAATACTGAAGTATTACTTCAGTAAAGTAATACTGAAAACAAACTGCTTGTGTTATCAAAGTACTGGAATATGTTCAAAAGCTGAAGAAATATCATGAAATTTGGTATAATCAAAGTACTAGAAGTTAAGTAAGAAGCTCAATGAATCGGTTGTATGAAGTAAAAAAATATACATGTTCATTATCGTCCACAGATCCAAAGTTTTGTGTTAAATAAACTGTATAGAAGGCCCAGGAGTATCCTTGAGAGTTCAGACATTTGAACCATTTCTCCTAAGACTTGTCCAGGGCAAACACATTGAAAGAGAGTGGGTATATAAAATTCCATAGCCTCCTATTATCAGTTTTTATTGATCCATCTCAACAATCCCTGAAAAATCTCAGCCATGGACACTAGCATATAAAGTTCCAATGAATTTAAAAGAATATCCCAATGGAGAATATTCAGTTACAATTAAATGTCCTGTATTTTATATAGCTTTTCACTGACCTTCAGCCTTTGAAAAGTGTATCTATAGATGGAATTACAAAGAGGCACTCGTAATATCTAGATTTTTCAATTATATTTGACTGGTTTTTTTATCATGATACATATGCTCCTTTACCCATAATCATATCAATGCTAAAACTCTTTATATATTATCAAGACATAAGGCATTACAAAACCTTCTAAACAGGTGATGGTATACTGTGATAGTAGTTTAAGTCCAGAAAATACACAGAATTACATAAGCACTGAAATGCATTTACAGGAAAAAATTTTGTGTTAGATACCGTTAAGCACATGAATCTGAGAAAAATTTTTTTTGCTTAATCTTCAGACTATAATATTTCTGAGATTGCAGAATATATTTTCAGATTAAGCCCTTTACAAATCAGTCTGTAAGAATTTTATCAGCAGTCATTATAAGCGCACCTTAAGCAAGACTGTAAAGTTTGCAAACATCCCCATTTCATGAGAAGACTGAACAGTCATCTGAAAAAGTTACATGTATGTGACTCAGCTATAAAAACACTGAAGCACTGAAAATGCAGATAACACAACTGTGTAACCATTCGTAATCACCATGATCAAACAATGGGAAACACACATTGGATGCACACAACAAAAAAGACATCTACTTACTGTACACGTATTTTAAATATATGAAATGTGTTGGACAAATGTATCTTATTTCTGCTGTGCCAGAACCCTTTGCAAAACAATTGTTAGTTGGGGTCCACCAAGACACTGCCCATGCCCTGCTGGCCAAGGCATGAAGGCAGGATACATTAACTGGTCCTTAGAACTTTCTTGGTACAGAGTCCTTATTGTATAGCACTCCAATGTGTACGAGAATAGGTAACTGTATGTCGGAATTCAGCTATTTTAATAAAAAGAAGTTTTTTGGATGTTCTTATGAACTAAGAAGTTTAATTAAGAGTTAGCTATTAAGAATCTTAGGTAATTGCTTTCAAGCTAATGCTATGAGAGCAGGCATGAGTATCTCAGAGTCTCTACTGCAAGAATGATCCAATATCACCAGACAGATACTCATTCACAGTTTTTTGACCCATCTGTTTGAACCTCTGTTTTGTCTAGAAATGCTTCAAGCAGGTTGAGTTTCATGTGTTGTGGTAATAAACCATTCTTATCCCAAGAATTTGCAATTTGGTGGCTTTTCAGTTAGAGAAAGCTGTCAGGGAATTTCAAGTCACCTACAGCTGAAAACATCCTCATTTAAAGTCTTCCCTATGATAAAAGCAGACAATATTGATATTGTGAACAGTCTTCAAGGTGGATTTTTTTTTAATACTACAGGAAGATAACACAGCTGGAAGAAACTGAACCAATGACAGTAAGAGCTAAAAATTTGTCAACATATTAACAAAATACATTGAAAAAATGTGATAAAGAACAAAATTTATTTGCAAATGAAGTGAATACATTTTAACATTTCAGAAATGTTTTGATTCACAAATTCTTTATCACATAATTTTTTAAACATCTTGTGTTGCTGTCAGAAAAAGATCTTGAGCTAATTTTAGGCCTTGGCAAAACTCTTGCTAAAAGATCAGAGCTGTATTATGATGACAATGAGAACAAACTAAATTTACCCACAATCAGGCAAATTAAGTTATATGTATAAATAGTGTTAGAGATATTTTCTTTCGCTTTATTTTTTGTTCCTGTAAGTTTAGCTATCATGAATTGGTACAAACAGTTGCTTATTTATCATTAACATGGAAAATGCCTGACTTTTTTTGAGTATTTTTATATAATATGAAATCAGAAGTAATTTAATTACATTTATTTCTGTTTGATGAATCAGTAATTTTTGTAAATGTAACACATGTAAACTATATTAATTTAATCATGCAGTAGGAATACAAATGTGTTGTTACTGATTAAATGATTGCTGCAACACCTTGCAGAGTCAGCATCGGGAAAAATTATGGGAGCAATTACAGGAAAACCACTTGATTGCAGTAAATAAGGGGGAAAAAAACCCATAAAGCAGGAGCTGGGGAAATTTGTAAGGCAACACTAGAGGTAATTTTACAATGTTTTAGGATGATTTCAGTGTGAGAAAAAAACATATACTTTTAAGGAATACAACTGACTTCAATAAAAACTAACTTTTCAGAATATAGGTTGATTTTAATAATGTAACCTTCATGGACTACTCATTGCACTACTGGCATCAGTTAGTCTGAAAAGCTATCCTATTCCATAAGTAACTTTTCCAGTGGACTGTTTATCTAAATAGTTACTTTTGTACAGTTAGAAAAAATCCAAACATTGTCATTTTCATAACTTTACAGTGCCTGTAATCTCACAACAAACTCTTTAGTAACAATATTGGGGGTTTTCTTCTGAATGATGAGTGACTTCGATGAACAACACAGGAAAGCACTGACACAAACATTCTGCTTCTATTAGAATTCTATTTTCAGAGTAATGAAGAGAGAGTTTACAAGGGAAGAGTTATTTAGTAAATAACAAAATCACTATAAGAAACATTTACTCTTTAAGAAAATATAAACAGTAATAAACTATATACAAGATATAAGACAATGTTTCAGGAAAGGATGTGGAAAATATGATAGCTCTCATCTGATTTATAAAGAAGAAAAACTTATTTGGTATTAAATTGTTGGATCTCAGTTGCAAAATGTTAATGTGAAGAAACCAATTAGAAACAAAGTGGTCAATCTCTAAGATTCATTTTGAAAAAAAACAAAAAACAAAAAACCACACCAAAAAACAACTAAATATAAATATGCATTTATATTAAATTACAAATTCAACAAACCATTTAAGCACATAATTAGTTATAGGCGAGTGGATAAGTACTATTGACTTCAAGTTAAGCTCATGCTTAACTGCTTTGCTGAATTAGACTTTCCAAGATGTTTAATAAGCAGTGGATTCTTTTCTAAAACAGGATAAAATCATCATAGCTTTCTGATTCTCTTGGTTTTGTTTACATAAATACCTGATCTCATTATGTATGTCAGTACTTGTCCCATAGTCTTTGATGTATTTATCAGCTCAACTAGCCTTTCACTTTACAGGTAGGAAGTTAAGTATGGAGAATTTATCTATATGCCTACACTGATAGCTCAGTCAGATTTGAGCTAGATGCAGTCTGGCTGATGTAGGTGGAAAGTCAGTGCAGCATAACATACTGCTGCTGAAGAACACAGAATCCTAGGCAGGACTGTGCAAACTTGTCCAGAAAACACATTTTGCTTTAGGGATGTAAAAATTCAGAAGATAAAATTTATATACAAATGTATTTATAACTATATTGTACATGCACATATGTACATATATACAATGTATATGCATAATACGTGTGAATACTTTTATATATTCAAATATTTGTATGTATATATACATACACATGCAAACCTGAAAATTAGTAAAAATAAATTCAATATAATGTTTCTGAGGGCAAAGAACAGCCCAATCAATTGATTTATTAAAGACTGGAGTGGTTAAAGCACATGATAATATCACATACATATTGAAAGACTGATACAGTAACACCCTGGGGTTTTTCTTTCTGTAATAGCCCTTCTTTCTATAATAAGATGAAAATTAGACAGATTTTTTTAAGTCATCATTTATTTATGATATAACTTAAATCTAATGCAAAACTATTTAAGAAACCCAAATGTCTCATCTAAATTTCCAAATGAGTAGCGAGTATTATTAGAGCATTAGTCTTTCAAATGTAGAGGTAACTGGCAAAAGAAACGGAAACTGAAATCTCAATCTACGTCTATCCTTTTTCTCTCTGAACAAGGAAACTGTCTGGTTTAAACATGCAATTTCTTTTCTTATTTCTATATGCCTCTGTTGTGGCCATAGGAAGCCTTTGCAGAAATGAGCTCCACAGCATTAATTAATCTTAACAGTTGCCATGTAAGGTAAATTGCTTTTATGATTGCCCATTTTCCAGATGAGAAATATACATATTTGTTTAAGGTAATGCAGTGAGGCAATGGCAAAGGAGAGGGAAGCAGTCATGGTTTTGTGTTCAAAGTTCAGTCAGTCTCTGCAATAACCTGATCCATTTCAGTGCAATTTCAACATCCATAATGTCATGTGGTCTCAGTCTGGACTGAGCTATCACATCAGCAAAAGCATTGTTGTAGAGAAGGGGTAGAAAAACTCTGGCAGTCTACACTCACATTCACACGTTACTGTCTTCTCAAACTGTGCTTCAAGGACAAACCCTGAAGATATCATGCCCGATCTGATTTCAAATGATACTAGATACCATAAATTCCAAATGTTACCTTCTTCCTTTTCCTTCCTCTTTATAGGAGACAATTTCTATTCTTTTGAATTGGCTTTTCACATGTTTTAGCTGCTTCTTTAGAGCTGTTCTCACTGCTGGCTTCACTTTGCAATAAAGTTGGCTTTTGACGTAAATATTTGGTGGTGTTGCCTGCACCGCTAGTATGTCTCACAGATTGCCAGGACTATCTTTATGGCATACTCCATCCTTCAAATCACACAGCTGAGCCTGAGGCACAGTCTGGGGCTAACGAATAGGAGGCACACCTCTTTCTATAATAGTATGAGAAATTCTAGAAGGAAGAGCTGGATGCATAGTAAGCTTCCAGGGAGAGGTTTAGACCTAAAGCAAAAGGTCACCATTCATTCGCACTGGCAGACACAGGAGGCAGAACAGCAGTCTGCTGGCATGGAGACAGACACTACTGAAGAACACTCAAGGCACTGCTATGAGGGCTAGTTCACTACAGGTGAAGAACGACCAGTTTATAGAAAAAAAAAAAAAAAAATCACCTTTTCCAGCTGCCTGCTCAAAGCACAGCTAACTACAAATTTAGATTATGCTGCATAGAATTTCATTCAGGTTAAGCATTGGTTAGGGTTATGCCCAGGGCCTGTTTCATTTTACCCACAATCTGTGGAGTGGGACACTTCTACCAGGTTGGTGGAAGGAAAGACTGATGTTCTGGAGAGGTAGCCAGTATGTAAGGACCTATGGAGAGGCAAACCAGTCTTGGAAAGTGTTGTAGCAAGAGAAGAGCCTGATGATGAAGGCACAGTGAACAGGTGGGTGAACAGGTTTTTCTTGTTAGGAGAAATAAATAATTGCTGCTGTTCTTTTTCTAGAACTGAGTCCTTAATGAGGAAGCAGCAAATGGAACTGGAGGAAAAACTGTGGTGGATGCCTGGGATATAGTAGTCGGTATGGTTAAGCTATAATTCACTGTATCATGTGTGAGTAGTAAATGTGGTATTTGGAATCAGGATGTGCCGCACTAGCCAACCTTGTCTCCTTTTCAATGGGATGCAAAATAGGCTTGGGATACATCAAAGAAACATAAAGATGTGTTTCTGCTTTCAGTACCGTTTAACTGGTAATACACTTTGCTGTCTGTAAATAGTATCCCTACTGTTTTCTGTGGCAGAGAGAATGTGTAGACTGACAGGCATGATGGAATGAGAATGGATACAGAATTATGAAAAGGCTTTCAAAGTATTGACTTTTGCCTGCCTGGCATGTAGACCTCTGGATAAATTACTGAGGAGCAGAGTGACTCCAACTAAAGCCAAAGCTGTAGAAATGTTTTCTGAGGCAAAGAAATGGATCTTAGGTGGGGGCAGATAAATTTAACTAAATAAACATGTCTATTTTGGAAGAGACATTCACCTCTGTTTGAATGTGGTTGATACAAATGGTTTCACACTATCTACTGTTGCACACACATTTCGATGATACTGTCTGTTCAGCTTTCATAGCTCTACAAAGTTGGCAAGATGGTGCATCCTTTGGTGTATGGTATCTTGAGTATTTGAACAGCTCCAGTCAGTTTTCACTGTGAATTACCTGTCTTGTTAAAGATTTATGTTTAAAGAGTTCCTGTAATAAAAAGTGTTAACAACCAAAGCCAAATTCCCATCATAATAGAATCATGGAATAATTTAGTTGGAACGGACATATGGCCCCCTGCTTAAAGGAGGACAATGGAGTTGGTATTTCACCCTCTTTTCTCTCTTGAAAATGAAAAAGATAAAGTAGACATTCAAGCATTATTAGAAAACAACGCAGCACACACTTAGATATAAAGTTAAGTGGAAATTTTTCATCTCTTTGCCCAGTTAGGCCCAAATGCCACTGAAACAAATCTGACAACTTCTATCATAAGATTGTATTATAAGTATTATATAAGATTGGTATTTTAAGGCTTTTGAAAATAGAAACAAAGAAGCTATTAAAACTTCAATGTACATATTCTGTGGGGGAAAAAAAAAAGTGAATTTGTCAGTGAATGTATATAACCCAAAAAAGACAGAGCCCTTGGTAAAAAGAGTTGAGGGATCTAAGATACTTACATATGCTGATTCAGAACCACTGTGATTAAAAACCATCACACACTCAGATAAACAAGAAATACTCCTGGCTGAAATTACTTAATAAAGTCAACAAAGCTTAGATGGCAACTCTGTGCTTGAAAAGAGTGACTACATTAAAAAAAGAATAAAATTTGGATAAATTCATATGTGCACAGTTACTAAAACACAGTTACAAAATATCTTTTAAGCAAAATGCATTTCACATACCTTAATTTTTTGTTAATAGCATTACATATTTTCATAACCACTTCTCCACTGTCCAGTTTGTACTTTAAACTGGCTAGGTTCTCCTTCTTAGTTCTGCTTATGATTGGTCATTAGGTTTTGTCCATATTCTACTTTTACAAGTATAATGCTTGTAGTTTACAGGTAACAAAAAACTGGTTACTACTAAATAGACCATTAATTCTCTCCACAAGAACGTTTCAACATTCACCTTAAAGATGCAACTTTTAACTTTTCTTTCACAAAGACAGTATGGCTCAGTAAAGAAACATGATGTTAAGTACAATAAGGAAATTACATAACCATAGTTATATTATAAAAAATTATAAACCATAGTATAAAAACACAAGGTAAGATTACAAATCAAACTACTGTAAAAATAACATAAACAGCAATATTAAATAATTATAATAAATGTTAATCAATTAACTCACTTTTATCTGAAAAGAAGGACTTTTATGGATTTTGGTTACTTTTTCATTTCAATATAAGCAATCAGAGGTAGACAAGTGAAGTCATGTGTTAACCTTCCAAATTTTTACTATAAAAATGAAAAAATCTTATTTAGGACTATCTATCATCTTTATAAAACAGAACTAAAATATTAAATGAACTTTAGGAAAATATCCAAATTATTTCAGGACATCTGGAGTTTATCGTGTGCAGTTGTGATTCTGAAAACAAATGGGTCTAAATAAAGGAAGAGTGATAAAGCTACAGCATGCATATTTGCACACACATACAGAAACAATTTCTGAAACTGGATCCAAATTGTAAGAGAACCATTTTTTGCACATAATCATATGATACAAAGAAAAATGCTCAGCAAAAAAACTATATATTTTGCAATATATATTTCACATTTTATTTTCCGTGTAATAGTCTAACGAGTATATACCCCAAATTAAGTACTTTTATGGTAACATTATGAGCCCTTGTTCATTTGTTGTTGGTAGGCAGAACCTAGTGCTTACTCTACAGTATATACTGTAGTGCAGCAGATGCAAAGATGTGCCCACATCACATAACTACAAGTGATGAATTTGATATAGTCCTGTTTGCCCTTCCTTTCATTGCTTTTTCTTCTGAACCATCACAGATAATCTTTTATTCTGTCCTTAATTTTCTGATGACACTCCATAACTAGGTTTATGAATCTTTGATTCATGCAATCTTTCATCTTTCTAATGTGGCTGGGGGAACCGCCATTTTTTACAGGAATCATAAGCTAAAAAATCATGCTCAGAAGTCATAGGGATCTTTAATTATTGTGTGATTAACACTGAAAATTAGTTGGCTCTAACAAAATCTTTTGGGCAAATATAATTTCTGAATCTGTTTAAAATACAACAAATCAATACTATTTAGCATTTCATCAATGCTGAAAGATCCAGCCAAGTGCCATCCACCTTGGTACTGGTGTGTTGTATATTCCACCATTTAATTGAATGGAAAGCTCAAAAGTTCTTAAACTGAACAAGGATGCAAACACCTGGAAAAAAAATAAGTAAGAGAGAATAAAGTGTCCATTATTTGATTGGCAATGCACACATTAATGTTTTCAGTACATTGACAAGTGTGTCAACAGCAAAAGACCCTGAATATTTTAGTAAAATACTAAATAATTTATTTTAATCTTAGTAGGAAATATTTATAGAAACTTATTTTGATATGCCTTTTATTTTATACTTCTCACATAAATACCAACATGTGTATTAGAAGTCTAAGCTTCATATTCATTGGAGAACTACACAGTAAGCTGAACTTAAATGTTCCTGAACAGCTAGCTATTCAGTTGACCAAACTGTCTACTTAAGAATGAGAAAAATTGGTCCAATTTCCATTAAATATTTTGTCTCTTCATGGGAGCACAAGCACATTCCCCATATGTTGATATTTACAGGTAGACTCCCAAATTTAGAATTGAATCCCACCAATTTAGAGATGAATCCCACCAGCATGAATTCAAAAGATTCTAAAAGTATTTAAATTATTTATATCTTTCAGGCGCCAAGGCATTTTTCCTTCAGTTATTTATCCTGCATGGTTATCTCCTTCAGAAATCTTCCACAATCATCTTTATTCTTCAGTGTCCACTTTAAATAACAAACTGTGAACTGTCAAAGTCTAAATCGTTGTCTAAAAATCATTTGTATTTTCATAGTTATAATGAAATGCGCAGTGAAGATGTTTTGCAAGTCCCTTAAGCAATCCTTGTACAATACCAAGGATGTAATTTGCCTCAACTTTAGCAAAGCTTTTAACACTGCTTTTCACAACATCTGAGTTAAGTCATTATGATCTAGATAGATATACGGCTAGACAGATAAAAACTGGTTAAATTTTTGGCTAATAGAATAGTGGTTAGTGGGTCATCCTCCAACTGGAGGCCAAGTAACCAGTGTACTACCAAGGGAGTCTGTGCTGGGACCTCTCCTCTTTAATAATCGACGACTCAGAGAAGACAATGGAGTGCACTATCATCAAGTTTCTAGACGACATCAAACTGGGGGAACAGGTCAATAGAGTTGCAAGCAGGGCTGCTATTCAGTGGGCTCTGAACATGCTGAAGGAATGGACAGACATGAACCTTACGATATTCTACAAGAACAAAGGCAAAGTCCTACACCTAGGAAGGAAGAACACCTTGCACTGATAGAGTCTGGGGATGGGCTGGTTGAGGAGCAGCTCTGCTGGAAACGACCTGCAGCTTTTGGCAAGTTGAACATGAGCCAGCACTGTGCCCAGGTAGCAAAAAAGGCCAACAGCATCCTGGACTGTATTATCAGGAGCATAGGCAGAAGCCTAAGGGAAATGATTATCCCTTTTTACTCAGCACTCATGAGGTTAGTCCTGTGTCTAGTTCTGGGTTCCCCAGCAGAAAAAAAAAAAAACAACATAACTGGAATTTGTTCATCAGCAGGCCACTGTCATGGACCTGGAGCTCTTGCCCTCTGAGGAGAGGCTGACAGACCCAGGCTTGTTACACCTAGAGAAGAGATGGCTTTGGAGGTACCTCATAGCAGCCTTCCAGTAACTACAGGGTGTTCTTTAGGATGGAATCAGGCTTTCTGCAGTAGTGCATGGTGAGAGGATAAAAGGCAACAGACATTACTTGGAACAAGGCAGCTTTAGAATGGAGAATCTTCATGAGGAGAATCAAGCACCAGAAGAGGTTGTATAAAGCTGGACAAAGCCCTGCACAACTTGTTCTGACCTCATGGCTGAGCCTGTTTTGAGCAGAGGTTGGACCAGAGATTTTCCAAGGCCCCTTCCAAGTTAAATTTTCCTATAATTCTATCATTCAATGATTCTATATCATTCAATTTTGTTAAAGACACTGTCTTTTTGTGGTTTTCGGATATACTAGCATTATGTGTTCACATTTGTCAGCACATATTGCAGTTCTTTTCTGCATTTAAGATAACAAAACAACCATAGCACCATGTGGTTTCCATTAGAAAGTGTGGACTTTTTAATAGAGCAAAACAAGGATGACTTGTACAGTACAGCTTCCTGTCACATTTACAAGGATTCCCTGTACAGGAGACTGTTCTCAGGTACTGTCTGTTTGTAAATGTAAAACACGGTTACTTGAGTGTCTGTTTAAATTAAGCCTGTATGCTGAGATATCACCTCTCTGAGGCCCAGAATGTATAGATACCTACTGTCATTCCTAACACTGACAGACATTCCACATGTAATGTAATTAAATTTAGATGTCTAGCCTTGAATAAAGATGGTTCATGGGCTGCTACCAAGTCAAAGATGTTACACTATTACTTAATCCACATTTTGTGATATGAGGACTCCAAAATAGCCACATTACCTGGTCTCTTCTAGAAACAGGTGATAGATACAATAAATATAATTATGACTATACTAGAACCATCATCTACCTTGTAAATTTTCCTGATAACCGCTTTTCTGCCAGTTATACAAGGTCCTAGATAGCAAGCAGGAGAACTAACAGAGATACAAGAATGCTGACTTCATCTTATGAAAGCTTCTCTTCATCAAAATGTTTGCTTCTGCGTGCGCAGGTTTTCAAAGAAGACACACACACACATATTTTATTACCAGATGAGGTTATAATTGTTTCTAAGTATCAGAAAAGCCAAATTACACTGAGGAGTCTAGGACTATCAAATCCAGTTTTAGATGTAATCATACACTACAGGCAAAAATTCCTCTGGTACAAATGGCTGCATATGACATTGGGTGGAAGAATTCATATCCTCAACAAAAGGAAGTAAATTTGATAGCCTGTATGACATGGCATAGCATTTAGGAAAAAATAGCTATCCAGAATGCTTAAGTTACTTTTCAGGATATGTTTATTTCAGGTGGATTATGGCCTTACAAGACATGATATAAAATATTTTTGTTCAGATGAAGGTACCCTACAATTAGGCTGCATGTAACACAACTACTATGATGCAGGCTACTGAGAAACCCCTTACTGACCCATATAAGGTGCTCAAAATTACAGAGTATAAGGGCTGTAGATTCAACATTTTCAAAGTAGTCTTATGAAAAGCTAGATATCCAGTGTAGCAGACCTTGTTCTGGTTTGTTTGGGGTTTTTTTTCCTCAAAAGAAGTATCAATATTTTCATTGCCTATCACTGCCATAAAAGGAATATAATGTACTCATTGCTAAAAATTTTGCGATAAAATCTTAACAACTGTTACATGTGACCAGCTCCCAGTGCAGGCATGTTCCACAGTGAAGCAGGGGACTGTACACATGGGAGGACGTTTCCTGAGCTGGGGAAACCTCAGGGAGAGCAGAAACCTGCCAGGAGCCAGCAGCTCTCACAAGCAGCTGATGAGGAATGTGTAGGGCCAGAAGTAAGAGCAGCCACCCCCACTCCCACAAAAGGCAGTCTGAGGGAGTGCCAGCTACCAGGACGTGGGGCATGTCAGCCAGGACGTGGCATGCCAGTTCATGTGGGAGGGCTTGCAGGGAGGGTACGTCTTCGAAGGAGGGAAATTCCACTTGCCAAGTGGACAGAGTTGAAGAAGACATAATCCAGAAACCAGGCACCATTTTGTGACTATCTACAGGTTGAGGGAACTCATTTTACCTGACCCTTGAGGCAGAATGGTGGACAAAGGCTGCAGCTCCAGCTGGAGGGTCTGTCCCTTCTGCCCCAGGAGTGGCTGATGGCTCCACCCAGGCAAAGTGGCTGAAGGGAGAGACTGCAGTGCAGACCTCAGGCTGCAGGAAGTGCCCAGATCTTTCCCCTGGGTCAGGGACAGGCAGCAGACCTGCCTGAAAAAGGTATGCCCAGGTGGAGGGTGTCCTGCAACAGGTAGCTGAGAGAAGGCTGCGTAACATCAGGAAGGCTGAGGAGGAGTTAGGTAGCCAGTTCCAAGCGCAGCCCATGGCCAAACAACCAAAAACTCCCCCACTGACGCATACGGAAGAGAGAAGGCCCAACAAAGCAGAAGAATGGAAGCTTGCAACAGCAAGGACCTGCAGGAGGAAGACTTCCCCCAAAGCCTGAGGTGTCCTTGCAGAATCACTTCGCCTTTCTGAAGACTGAAGAGGAAAGACCCATTGCATAAGGAGAGATGCTGGAGCTGAGTAAGGCAGCCCACTCTGCTCCCTGTATAACAACCAGCAAAACTAAGAAAAGGTGATGGGTGATAGTAGTAGGCAACTCTCTTCTGAGAGGTGTAGAGGCACCATCTGCCAACCTGATGCACTCTAGAGAGCTGCATTGCTTACTGGGAGCTCATATCAGGGGTGTCACCGAGACTACCAAGTCTTGTACAGTCGACTGACTATTGTCTGCTGCTGTTGTTTCACATGGGCACCAGTGACACAGCCAGGACCAGTCTGAGGAGTATCAGGAAGAATTACAGAGCAGCAGTAAGAGATTCAAGCACAGGTAGTTTTTTCATCAGTCCTTGCGGTCAAAAGGAAGGAGTTTGAAAGTGCCAGTTGGTGAATCAAAAAATGGTTACAGGACTGGTGCCGTGGCCAGGGGTTTGGCTACTTAGACTAGGGGATTTGAGAAATCTGGTCTACTGGGAGCTGATGGGGTCCTTCTGTCAGAGAAGAAGAGATTCTTTGGTCATAGGCTTGCCATGCTGGTGAAGAGGGCTTTTAAGTTGCTGGGGGAGAGGAACCTCAATTCATCACACTCCTACCAGCTTGATGGCAATGCCAGCAATAGATGCCCAAAGACTGGAAAGGGATCACAGGTTAGCAGGAGAGCACCTGCAGAGCAGCACAGAGGAATTCCAGCCATTCCAGCTTCATTAGAGGCACAATTTAAATGCCTCTATGGAAATGCACATAGCATGAGAGATAAACAAGAAGTGTTAAGACATGCACATGACTGCAGGGCTACAATCTTATTGGCATCATGGATATGTGGTGGGATGGCTCCTATGACTGGAGTGTTGGAATGGAAGGATCTTTAAGAAGGACAGGCAGGGGAGATGAGGAGGAGGTGTCACCCTTTATGTCAGTGACCAGCTGGAGTAGATGGAGCTCTGCCTGGGGACGGATGAGGATGAGCTCAGCTGAGAGCTTATGGGTCAGGATTAAGGGTGTGCAGCGACAGGGGACATTATAGTGGAATTATGCTACAGGCCACCCAGACAGGAAGACCGAGCAGATTAAGCCTTCTATAGACAGATAAGAACAGCCTCACATTCACAAGCCCTGGTCCTCATGGGGAACTTAAACACCTTGATATCTGTTGGAGGGACAACACAGCAAGGCATAAGCAGTCCAGGAGGTTCCCAGAATGCATTGATGATAACTTCCTTCCCCAGGGGACAGAGGAGCCAATAAAGTGAGGTGCTATGCTGGACCTTGTTCTTACTAACAAGGAGGTGCTGGTGGGGAATGTGAAGCTCAAGGACAGCCTTGGCTGCAGTGACCATAAAATGATAGAGTTCAAGATCCTTAGGGCAGTGAAGAGGGCACACAGCAAGCTCACCACCCTGGATTTTAGGAGAGAAAACTTTGGCCTTGTCAGGGATCTGCTTGGTACAGTACCATGGGGTAAAGCCCTGGAGGGAAGAGGGGCCTGACAAAGCTGGTTGGTTATTCAAGGATCAGTCAACAAAGAGGAAGTCAGGCAAAAACATGGCTGAACAAGGAGCTCCTGGACAAACTCAAATGCGGGAGAGCTGAGCACGCACACGACCAATGTGATCAAGCAATGCCCGTTTATTACAACTAAGAAAGCCCTTTTATAATGTTCTCCCGCACACGTGAGTAACATGCAGTACAAGTCCTCAAGATTGGACAGTTAACTTAGCCCGTGCTTTAAACCTTCTTGTGATTGGATAAAAAGTGCCACATCAGCCTTGCCAGGCTTCCCGCCTTGTGTAACTTCCTCTTCCATCCCAACCCCTTCCGGGGGTTGTTTGTCTCGTCAAGTTTCTCCCCCTTCATTCAGGGTCACATCCTTATCACATTCTTGCTCGGCTGAGGCTCTTATCAGTCTTGTTCTCACGCAGGATTGCTCACATGTCCATTCTCTCGCAGAAAGCCCTCTAGAATCCCAACACTCAAATATAAAAAGAAGCCTACAGAGGGTGGAAACAAGAACAAGGAGCCTGGGAGGAATACAGAGAAATTGTCCAAGCAGCCAAGGATCAGGTTAGGAAAGCTAAAGCCCTGATAGAATTAAATCTGGCCAGGGACATCAAGGGCAAAAAGAAGAGCTTTTATATGTACATCAGTGACAAAAGGAAGACTAGGGAAGATGTGGGCCCTCTCCAGAAGGGAATGGAAGACCTGGTTACCTGAGATATGGAGAAGACTGAGGTACTCAATGACTTTTTGCCTCAGTCTTCACTGGCAAGTGCTTTGGCCACACAGCCCAAGTCGCAGAGGCAAAGGCAGGGACTGGGAAAATTAACCGCTCACTGTAGAAGATCAGGTTCAAGACCATCTAAGGAACCTGAAGGTGCACAGGTCCATGGTGCCTGATGAGATGCATCTGAGGGTCCTAAGGGAACTGGAAGATGAAGTGGCAAAGTCACTATCCATCATATTTGAGAAGTCATGGCAGTCCAGTGAAGTTCCCACTGACTGGAAAAGGGGAGACATAACCCAGCAGAAGGACGATGGAGCAGATCATCCTGGAAACTATGCTAGGGTACATGGAAAATAAGGAGGTGATTAGTGACAGCCAACATGGCTTCACTAAGGGCAAATCATGCCTGACAGATCTGGTGGCCTTCTACAATGGGGTTTCGGCATTGGTGGATAAGGTAAGAGCAACTGATGTCATGTACCCAGATTTGTGCAAGGCATTTAACACTGTTCCATATGACATCCTTGTCTCTAAATTGGAGAGACATGAATTTGATGGATAAGGACTTGGTGGATAAGGACTTGGCTTGATAGTGACACTCAGAGTTTAGGTCAACAGTTCCATGTCCAAGTGGAGACCAGTGATGAGTGGTGCTCCACAGGGGTTGGTACTGGGACCAGTGCTGTTTAACATCTTTATTGGTGAAATGGACAGTGGGATTGAGTGTACCCTCAGCAAGTTTGCCAACAACACCAATCTGTGCGGTGCAGTTGACATGCTGAAGGGAAGGGATGCCATCCAGAGGGACCTGGACAGGCTTGAGATGTGGGCCTGTATGAACCTTATGAAGTTCAACAAGGCCAAGAGCAAGGTCCTTCACATGGGTCGGGGCAATCCCAAGCACAAATACAGTCTGGGTTGAATGGATTCAGAGCAGTCCTGAGGAGAAGGACTTGAGGGTGTTGGTTGACAAGATCGATACGACCTGGCAATGTGTATTTGCAGCCCAGAAAGACAACCATATCCCAGGCTGCATCAGAAGAAGCATGACCATTAGGACAAGGGAGGTGATTCTCCCCGTTTGCTCTTGTGAGACCCACCTGGAGTACTGTGTTCAGATCTGGGGCCTCTAACACACAAAGGACATAGACCTGCCCAAGCGAGTCCAGAGGAGAGCTCCAAAGATGGCCAGAAGGCTGGAGCGCCTCCCCTGTGAGGACAGGCTGATTGTCAGAATTGTTCAGTGTGGAGAAGAGAAGGCTCTGGGGAGACCTTATAGCAGCTTTCCAGTAACTCAAGGGGGCCTACAAGAAAGCTGGAGAAGGACTTTTTACAAGGGCAGGTAGTGATAGGACAAGGGGTAATGGCTTTAAACTGAAAGAAGGTAGATTTAAATTAGATGTAAGGAAGAAGTTCTTCACTATGAGGGTGGTGAGGCACTGGAACAGGTTGCCCAGAGAGGTTGCGGAAGTTCCCTCCCTGGAAGTGTTGAAAGCCAGGTTGGACAAGGCTTTGAGAAACTTGATCTAGTGAAAGGTGTCCTTGCCCATGGCAGGGGAGGTTGGAAATATGTGGTCTTGAAGGTCCCTTCCAACTCAAACCATTCTATGAGTTTATGAGTCTGATTCTATGTTGTGATACATGCTATATATATGTAGCCTACACAAGAGCACCTGGCTTATTCTACCTCACCTAGCTAAAACTTAAAACACAAAGATGTGAAGGAAACAGCTGATGAACAGTAGTGATACATTTACTTGCTTTTCTACATATTTTAACTTATAGCTAAAGAATAATGGAAAATTGAAAACAGAATCATTCAAGTTGCAGCAAAGAGAGAGAAATAGTCTGCAAAGACTTACTTGCAAGTATGTTCATTGTTATGACAAAAGGAAGATCCGCCTACCCAACAGCAGACACCTACTCAACAGCACAACCTCAGACACTATTAACTTCTGTTTGACTTAAGTTTGTACAGATTTTTG